>NC_080163.1:20288109-20437985 GCF_950295315.1 Erinaceus europaeus | reverse complement strand
ACTGTGTTATCTCTCTCTTTCTCTCTCTCTCTCTCTCTCTCTCCCCCTTCTCCTCCCTTCCACTCTTTGGAACTGAAAATGTCAGCTCATAGCAGTGAAGCCCCATTGATGACAAGAAAAATGTTATCTAGTTGAGCTAACATTTGTCCTGTTTATGTACAGTTGAAGTTTTGTTATTTATAGTGATTGCATGTCTATTTATGATGAAGACTTTTGCTCTCAGAGTAAATAAGGTACTTGGAATTCAGAGTTTCAATTCTCATGACTTCCTACTTGCACTGTGGCTACCATCTCTCCCAACAGTTCATGAAGTTTCAGTGAGGATTTTTACATAGTCATGGAATTGCATTACTCCACTATGACTGCAGTTACCACCAGCATCAGACAGAAGATAGTCAACTTTGTGTCTTACTGGTTTCTATGTAGTTTTGCTGCAGTACACAAAACATCTTCAGGGAAGTTTGGTTGGCATCATCTTAGCATCTGGAACCTGGTGGCTGAAAAAAGAGTCAACATATAAAGTCAAACAAAGTGTTGACTAATCATGAACCTAACTGCTGAAATAGTTCATACGAAGAGTTGAGGGGGAGTCTCCATTTTGAAAGTAGTTAGTAGGCCTATTATAGTTGTATTTCAAAGAGCCCATGACTGTACTATTTTTTTTTAATTTTATTTTTTTGTCTTGAGCCTGATATCTGATATGCAGGTGGATCCAAGTTATTGTCTCTGGAGATGATGTCATGGCTGGAGAAAGGACCAGAAAGCTGGATCAGGAAAGAGAGTAGCTCCCAGATATGAGAAAGGTGTATAAATATTGTTGACTGTAAAGCCCATAGATTTGATCTGATCCCATTTTCAGCTATGTGACCTCTGCATCCCTGTAGATCTGAGGTCACATTCTGTGATCATGGGTAGGAACATTCCAAGCTGCCTCAGTTTCAGGACCCATCTTCCTCACGTGGAACATAGAGTATGTTGTTCAACCTTCTTTTGGAGGATGGAACATTCTCTACCTTTGTTGATCCAAGTTGAGGGCAAGTTCATATAGGGGGCCCACAAAGAGACTTATTATGTTTTTCCTGATAGAAGTCAACAATGACAATTGAAAGAGGGATCTATTCGAGGTCTATGCCCATCATGTCTGTTTGAGAATCTCAGGACTCTGCGACTAGGGCCCCAGATGATGGGGTGGCCTGATAATGACTATAGAGTACATAAAATATCTTATAGCTGTTTGTTGATATGTTTCATATTGGTTTGCTCCCCTTCCCCCCAACCTCTGAGAGAATTAGTTTGGCCCTTGCTAGTTTTGTGCCCGCTTTCTCCCTGCCCCCTTTGCTAAGGACGTCCAGAGTCCCAGCAGCAGCCGCAGAGGGAGAATGTTGGGGAAGCACATGGTGTGATTTGCCCGTTCGTGAATAAAGATTAAACTGCAGCTTCTCAGCCCAGCCGTGTGTCCCCGAGTCTCTGTCTCTGTCTACTGCCGCGATGCTAGCCCGGCCTGCTGGAGCCCCCGAACTTAACAACAAATGGCGCCCACGTGGACCTGACCTGCGCATCTCTCAGATAAGTGAAGACAATTTGGCTACCTATGCATTATGGCCTTCTCTTCTGCTTGTGAAGAGATCTCCAAAGGCCTCTGCCCTTTCTTCACGAGACTGTTTCTGAAACATTTATCTCTGGACCACTCTGTGGTTTCCGCCCAACACCAGCCCACAGGAGCCCAACGCCAGCTTGCATGAACCGGCTTTCTGCCGCGTGGCGCGGGGCATTGAGCGTGGGCTCCCTCCACGCTGCTCAGCTGCTGGGAGCACGGCAGCAGACATGGCGTGGCCATGGGGCAAGGCCGCGGCAGCCTATCCTGGCCGCCACCCCAGGGCATCTTGGCCCGCACCTTCTGCAAGACTGGCCCGCCCGCCCTCGTGCTATGAAGTCTGGACAGATCCCGGACCACCTGGAGACTGTGGGTTCCCTGCTGAAACTGGGCCCCCTGGACGAGATCTCCAGCTTGGGTCTGAAAGCAGAAAAACTAAAATACGCAGAGATTCGTCCAGAGATCGCAACCTGCAATTCCTAGAAGTGAAGATGCCCAAGAGGCCACCACTGGACAACCCACTCCCCGAACGGCTAAGACAGTACAGATCTGAATTCATGTTTGAAATGACATGTCTTCGTAACAAAAGTTTCTCTCCTTGTGTATTAAAGACCATGTTTGTGTGTGTGTTTAAAGTTTGGTAACATTAAATTTAAGGTTAAGAATGTAACTTTAAGGCTATTTTCTTACCAGACAAAGTTAAATGAAAAAGGTTTTCAATGTAATTCTCATAAAGATAAAATTAACTTATATTTAAAGTCTGAGGTAAAAATTAGTTAAAAATCAATATATTTTAACTAAGTTGGTCTAAAAAAAAAGTGCACACACCTAGGGTACGTCTCCATCTTGAATGGATGTAACAAAAGGTGAAAAAGACGTTGTTGATATGTAAAACTCTCAAATTCATTCTCAATTAGAAACGTTAGATTGCCCTATGGTTATGCTAATAATTCTCATGCCTGAGGCTTTTTTCTTTCTATGGTTCATGTTTGCCTTTCCACATTTTATTGTTTGAACTTTAAATAGCCTTGGAATCATGCTGGAAGGGACTTCCAATTGTAATAGAGTTATCAATTGTGGTAAACTTCTAACCTGCTACAAGTTTTGTTACATAAGTAAGTGAATTGCAGCTGTCAAGTTCTCTACAGAAAAGCAGAATTCTGATGGCTGACATTCCCCATCAAGACAGACATACAATTCTTCGGTAGAGATCTGCTTTGGCCTCACATTTCTTTCTTTTTTTAAACACTTTATTTTTTTTTTATTTTTTATTTTATTTTATTTTATTTTATTTTTATTTAAGAAAGGATTAATTAACAAAAGGGGTACAACTCCACACAATTCCCACCGCCCAATCTCCATATCCCACCCCCTCCCCTGATAGCTTTCCTATTCTCTATCCCTCTGGGAGTATGGACCCAGGGTCATTGAGGGTTGCAGAAGGTGGAAGGTCTGGCTTCTGTAATTGCTTCCCTGCTGAACATGGGCGTTGACTGGTCGGTCCATACTCCCAGTCTACCTCTCTCTTTCCCTAGTAGGGTGGGGCTCTGGGGAAGCTGAGCTCCAGGACACATTGGTGGGGTCTTCAATCCAGGGAAGACTGGCCGGCATCCTGATGGCATCTGGAACCTGGTGACTGAAAACAGAGTTAACATACATAGCCAAACAAATTGTTGAGCAATCCTGGATCCAAAACTTGGAAAAGTGGAGAGGAAGTATTAGGGAGGTACTCACTGCAAACTCTAGTGTACTTCTGCTTTCTTACTTTGGTGCCATACTCCAAACTCAGTCAATTTCTGCTTTGCGTTTCTATTTCTTTTTTTTTTTTTACATGCATAACATTCCCCAGATTCCCATTTAACAATACAACCCCCACTATTTAATTCATCATTTTTCATGGACCTGTATTCTCCCCACCCACCCACCCACCCCAGAGTCTTTTACTTTGGTGTAATACTCCAATTCCATTTCAGGTTCGACTTGTGTTTTCTTTTCTAATCTTGTTTTTCAACTTCGGCCTGAGAGTGAGATCATCCCGTATTCATCCGTCTGTTTCTGACTTATTTCACTCAACATGATTTTTTCAAGATCCATCCAAGATCGGCTGAAAACGGTGAAATCACCATTTTTTACAGCTGAGTAGTATTCCATTGTGTATATATACCACAACTTGCTCAGCCACTCATCTGTTGTTGGACACCTGGGTTGCTTCCAGGTTTTGGCTATTACAAATTGTGCTGCCAAGAACATATGTGTACACAGATCTTTTTGGATGGATGTGTTGGGTTCCTTAGGATATATCCCCAGGAGGGGAATTGCAGGGTCATAGGGTAGGTCCATTTCTAGCCTTCTGAGAGTTCTCCAGACTGTTCTCCACAGAGGTTGGACCAATTGACATTCCCACCAGCAGTGCAGGAGGGTTCCTTTGACCCCACACCCTCTCCAGCATTTGCTGCTGTTACCTTTTCTGATGTATGACATTCTCACAGGAGTGAAGTGATATCTCATTGTTGTCTTGATTTGCATTTCTCTGACAATCAGAGACTTGGAGCATTTTTTCATGTGTTTCTTGGCCTTTTGGATCTCTTCTGTGGTGAATATTCTGTCCAAGTCCTCCCCCCATTTTTGGATGGGGTTATTTGTTGTCTTGTTGTTGAGTCTGACAAGCTCTTTATATATGTTGGTTATTAAACTCTTATCTGATGTATGGCATGTAAAGATCTTCTCCCATTCTGTGAGGGGTCTCTTGATTTGGGTAGTGGTTTCTTTTGCTGTGAAGAAGCTTTTTAATTTGATGTAGTCCCATAGGTTTATACTTGCCTTAGTCTTCCTTGTAATTGGATTCGTTTCATTGAAAATGTCTTTAAAATTTATGCGGAAAAAAGTTCTGCCAATATTTTCCCCTAAGTATCTGATAGTTTCTGGTCTAACATCCAAGTCCTTGATCCACTTGGAATTTACTTTTGTATTTGGTGAAATACAGTGATTCAGCTTCATTCTTCTGCATGTTTCAACCCATTGTTTCCAACACCATTTGTTGAAGAGACTCTGCTTCCCCCATATAATAGTCTGGGCCCCTTTGTCAAAGATTAGATGTCCATAGGTGTGGGGCCTCATTTCTGGGCTCTCAATTCTATTCCACTGGTCAGTGTGTCTGTTCATGTTCCAGTACCAAGCAGTTTTGATGACAATGGCCCTATAATATAGTTTGAGATCTGGCAGTGTGATGCCTCCGGTTCTGTTCTTTTTTCTCAAGATTGTTTTGGCAATTCTAGGTCTTTTCTGGTTCCAGATAAACATTTGTAGCATTTGTTCTATTCTCCTAAAAAATGTGCTTGGGATCTTGATGGGGATAGCATTAAATTTGTAGATGGCTCTGGGTAATATATTCATTTTGATGATGTTAATTCTTCCAACCCATGAGCATGGAATATCTTTCCACTTCTTTGTGTCTTTTTCAATTTCTTTGAGTAGTGACTCATAATTTTCAGTATACAAGTCTTTCACTTCTTTGGTTAGGTTTATTCCTAGATATTTTATTGTTTTTGTTGCTATTTAAAAAGGAACTGATTTCTGGATTTCAATTTCTTCTAACTTAGTGTTTGCATAGAGGAATGCCACTGACTTTTGAATGTTAATTTTATAGCCTGACACATTACTGTATTGCCTGATGATTTCCAAAAGCTTCTTGCTAGATTCCTTAGGTTTTTCCATGTATACTATCATGTCATCTGCAAATAAGGAGAGTTTGACTTCTTCTCTTCCAATCTGTATGCCTTTAATTCCTTGCTCCTGCCCGATTGCTATGGCAAGAACTTACAACACTATGTTGAATAGTAATGGTGATAGTGGGCAGCCCTGTCTAGTACCTGATCTGAGGGGAAATGCTTCCAGTTTTTCACCATTGAGTATGATGTTGGCTGTAGGTTTGCTATATATAGACTCCACTATCTTCAGGAATTTTCCATCTATTCCTATTTTTTGTAGTGTTTTGATCATAAAGGGATGTTGTATTTTGTCAAAGGCTTTCTCTGCATCTATTGATATGACCATGTGGTTTTTGGTCTTGCTTTTGTTGATGTGGTGGATCACATTGATTGATTTACGTATATTAAACCAACCTTGCATGCCTGGGATAAACCCCACTTGGTCATGATGAACAATTTTTTTGATATACTGCTGTATCCGGTTGGCTAGAATTTTGTTTAATATTTTCGCATCTATGTTCATCAGAGATATTGGTCTGTAGTTTTCTTTTTTGGTTGTGTCCCTGTCTGCTTTTGGTATCAGGGTGATGTTGGCTTCATAGAAGCTGGCAGGGAGTATTCCAGTGTCTTCAATCTTCTGGATGACTTTTAAAAGTAGAGGTATTAGTTCTTCTTTGTAAGTTTTGTAGAATTCATTTGTAAAACCATCTGGTCCAGGACTTTTATTTTGGGGAAGATTTTTGATAACTGTTTCAATTTCATTAGCTGTGATGGGCCTGTTCATGTTATCCACTTCCTCTTTACTTAGTTTTGGAAGTTGGTAGGTATCTAGGAAATCATTCATTTCTTCCAGGTTCTCTAGCTTGGTGGCATATAGTTGTTCATAGAAGCCTCGCATGATATGTTGAATTTCTGCAGTGTCTGTTGTGATTTCTCCTCTTTCATTTACTATCCGATTTATTTGGGTCTTCTCCCTTTTTTGTTTTGTGAGTCTGGCTAAAGGTTTGTTGATTTTATTTACTCTTTCGAAGAACCAACATTTACTTTCATTGATCTTTTGTATGGTTTTCCTATTCTCAATGTTATTTATTTCTGCCCTAACTTTAGTAATTTCTGTCCTTCTGGTTGCTTTAGGATTCCTTTGTTGTTCTTCTTCTAGGTCTTTAAGATGTGCAATCAGGCTGTTTATTTGTGCCTTTTCTTGTTTCCTAATGTGTGCTTGTATAGCTATGAACTTCCCTCTTAGGACTGCTTTAGCTGTGTCCCAAATATTTTGATAACTTGTGTCTTCATTTTCATTGAACTCTCGAAATATTTTGATTTCTTCCTTGATTTCCTCTTTGACCCAGAAGTTGTTAAGAAGTGTACTGTTGAGCTTCCACATTTTGGGACTGTTACTAATCTTTTGTTGATTGTTAAGTGTTAGTTTAATTCCACTGTGGTCTGAGAAGATGCTTGGGATGATTTCAGTGCTCTTGAATAGGCTGATGCTGTCTTTGTGGCCTAACATATGGTCTATCCTTGAGAATGATCCATGTGGATTTGAGTAAAATGTGTATTCCAGTTTCTTGGGATGAATGACTCTGAAAATGTCCAATAGTTCTAGTTTATCTATCTCTTCATTTAGCTCCCTTATGTCTTTACTGATTTTCTTCCTGCATGATCTGTCAAGTTGAGATAGTGGGGTGTTGAAGTCCCCTACTATGATTGTGTTACTGTTAATATATTGCTGTAGCTCTTTCAGTAGAAGTTTGATGTATTTAGATGGCTTCTCATTGGGTGCATAGATATTAATAATTGTTAAGTCCTCTTGATTGACTGATCCTCTGAGCATTTAGTGTCCCTTCCTATCTTTTTTAATCTTATCTATTTTAAAGTCTATCATGTCAGATATGAGAATAGCTGTTCCTGCCCTTTTTTGTGGGCCATTGATAGTTTTCCATCCTTTCACTTTAAGTCTGTGTTTGTCTTGTTGCATTAGGTGAGTTTCCTGTAGACAACATATTGTTGGGTTGTGTTTTGTGATCCATCTTCCTACTCTGTGTCTTTTAATAGGTGAATTCAGGCCATTGACATTTATTGATATCAAAGATTGAAGATATTTTAACGCCATTCTTGTAGAGTTTTAGAGTGTTTTGATATATGTCCTATTTGTGGTGGTCTGACTATTTATAGGAGACCTTTCAGAACTTCTTTCAGGGCAGGCTTGGTGATGGTTGCTTCCTTCAGCTGTTGCTTGTCTGAGAAGGTTTTGATGCTTCCATCTAGTCTTAATGACAATCTAGCAGGATATAGTATTCTTGGCTGAAAGCCTTTCTCATTGAGCACTCAATAGATATCTTGCCATTCTCTTCTGGCCTGTAGTGTTTGTATGGAGAAGTCTGTTGCTAATCTTATGGGTTTTCCTTTGTAGGTGACTCTTTGTTTTTCTCTTGCAGCCTTGAGGATCCTTTCTTTATCCTTATTCCTTTCCAATCTAAGTATGACATGTCTTGGTGTCTTTAGGTCTGGGTTAATTCTGTTTGGGATCCTCTGGGCTTCTTGAATCTTTATGTCTTTGGTGTTGTCTAGACTAGAGAAATTTTCAGCTATTATGGCCTGGAGAATGCTTTCTTCCTCCCCTTCTCTTTCTTCCTCTGGTAAGCCAATAATGCGTATATTGTTTCTTTTGAAGTCATCCCATAGGACTCTGTTGTTGTTTTCAGCATCTCTTACTCTCTTTTTGAGATCTCTTACTTCTTTTTTAGTTGTCTCTAATTCATCCTCAATCTTGCTAATTCTGTCTTCAGCCTCATTGATTCTATTCTCTCTGCCCTCTACTGCTTTCTGGAGTTCATCTATTTTGTTGCCCTGCTCTGATACTGTTTTAGCTTGTTCAGCTAGTTGCCTTCTTAGCTCAGCGATTTCAGCTTTCAGCTCTCTAATAACCATGAGATTATTAGAATTTTCTTCCATATTCTCATTTGTTGTTCCTGCAGTTCTGATTACAATTTTTTCAAATTCTTTACTCACTCCTGTTATTATTTCCTTGGCTAATGTTTGGATGTTGAACTCGTTGTTTTGTGCTTCACCCTCTGGAGGACTTTTAGCTGGACTCTTGTCCTGGTTCGAGTCTCCAATATTTTTTCTTGTTGTTTTAACCATTTTATATAAGTTAACAGTTTTTTCAATCCCTGAGTTGGAGTTCAGTGGTGTAAAAGCCTTTTTTTTTCCCCTGTAGGCTATGGGAGCCTGAGGGCTTTTAAACTATCAATAGGCTTCTTAGCTTAATCACTGACTCCTGACCAAGAGATAAAGCAGGGTGTGGCAGAGATAATCCAGTGGTTATGCAAAGAGACTTTCACAGCCCCTCAGCTATGCCACCGAGGTATAGGTCTTCTCCTGAGTTTCCCGGTTAGATCTCTGTACCCTGGTGTCCCTCCCTGTTGCTGTTCCAGATTCTGAGGGTAGTAGCAATGGAGACTCAGAGTTGCACTTGGTGAGTCTCTGGGGAGTCCTTTCCTCCCTTCAGCTGTCCCCTTGTTGGTGGAGCAGACTGGAGCTGGTGTCTCCACCGACAAACTGTTGAACTGTTAGCAGTCACTTAATCTCTCCTTAGGCCCCTCTCTCCTCTCTGTCACCAGCCACATGTGTTTGTACTCACGGGTGATTTACTGGGTTTCTGTGGTCATTCTAGTCCTGTCTTGTTTCGGTCCGGGTGGTCTCCTTTGGTATTCCTAGTTGATCCGGGAGAGGAGAGGAGAGGAGAGAAAGCGATCTGCTGCTCGTAGCTCCGCCTCCGGAAGTCGAATCTGGCCTCACATTTCTATCAGACTCACTGGTACAGCTCTTGGACACTTTGCACAAAACTAGCAGCTTCCTCTTATGCTGCTGGGTTTCTCAAAGACTGACTGCAGCCAGCTGCCTTGGGACTCTTGGCCTCACCCTCCCCCCATGCTAGAAAATGCCCTTAGAGGCAAGTAACGCCCCCCAGAGGCAGGAAAAAAATTTTTTTAATTTGATAAAGTTTTGCCCACAGAGGAAAAAATGGCCCCCTCAGGCCTTCCCTTGGCAGCACACTGGTTCTTGTTACTCGCTTACATGTTTCTCCATGTTTGTGCCAGTTTCTTTTTTGAAAATGCCTGTACAATATAGGTTTCTGTTTACCCCACACCCCTGATACTGTGGTCATTTAGTTAAAAACAGAAGGGGGAATTGTTGGTATGTTTCATATTGGTTTTCTCCCCTTCCCCCCGACCTCTGAGAGAATTGGTTTGGCCCTTGCTAGTTTCACACCCTGCTTTCTCCCCGCCCCCTATGCTAAGAACGTCCAGAGTCCCAGCAGCAGAATGATGGGGAAGCACATGGTGTTGTGATTTGCCCATTCGTGAATGAAGATTAAACTGCAGCTTCTCAGCCCAGCCGTGTGTCCCCAACTCTCTGTCTCTGTCTACCGCTGTGACACTAGCCCGGCCTGCTGTAGCCTCTGAACTTTAACAATAGCTGTTAAGGGAGGAACTATGTGTTATATGCTGTATATATTTGTATATATGCAAATATCTTGACAATCACAATCGATACTTTCAGCTTCACTCTTCTGACCAGAACATAACAGTTTGCTTAGAACCTATTTCTGTACTGTAACATTCTTGAAGGCCACTTAGATGAAAGTTATTTTAGATGATGATCAGCCACAATCCCTTGACATAAAGGATCTTTCCAAATTTCTTAAATGAAGGAGTTATAAGAGGAAACAGTTTTCTTGTGAATCTGCAAATGTTTTCAGGAGGGCTATATATATATGACATCTGAATAAAGATCCTTGATTCTCAGAAAATTCAGTGAGCAGAACAGACAAAGAAAGAGAAGGAGTGCTGTGCTTGAGAATCATAGTCTGCTTTTGTATGGGTGTTTGATGTTGGGGCAAGTTGACAGAAATCTAGAGATTTGGGAACAAATGGCTCCAAACAGGATGAGATTGGACAGATCTCTCAATGTCTTACTCTGCACAGTGATACCTCATCCTCTGTCTCTGGCTGAGGGAATTCAGGGCCTATAACCCTCCAGTGTCAAAGGAAGATTTTGGATTTTTATGACACTTTGTATATTTTTATGACACTGAGTATATTGAAAACACTCTGCAAGTATATTTTACTCCCTGCAAGGGTAGACCACTCCTTTTATTGTCTCCTTCATTCTGTGGCATATTAAAGGCATGGCAGTGTGAAATTGGAGAGCCAGAGGGGAACATTTTGAGGGAAAACTCATGCAGTTATTATTTATTAGTCAGTTATTTATCTACCCTTGGCTAAGGATTTCAAGGAAGGGTTTCCAAACCAAAATTTTTTCTTGATTTTTATGAGATAGATTTCCCAGGTAGGTCCCAGAAAATAAGTAACTCAAACTAAATAATAATATTACTGTTTTCCATTTCAAAAGGACATTTATTTCCTATACCATTTCAGGTATTATGAATTTTCCCTCTTATTACTGAAATGCTGGCACTTCACACATGTGTGACATGACAACTCCCAGGATGACTTTCTCATACCTTATATTTCATAGAGAAGGAGGGAGAGAGTGACATCACAGAACTGCTTCACTGTCTTTGGAACTTTTCTTAGTTCTAACTGTGCCTATGTGAGGCTGGGGTTTGGACTCAGGCTTGGCGGTATGTGTTCTGAGTGAGTTCTCTCCTGACCCTCCTAATTTTCATTAAGTGCTGCCACTCAGCACAGAACCATTAAGTCCAATAGAATAAAAATCTTATCTCTATATTAAGAATAGAAATTACACTTGACACTTTATGGCAACTTGTCTTTGAAATTAGTTTCCTATTTATATTCATTAAGGCAGCTCATGTTTGACACAATGTTCAAGAAGACAATGGATAGTTATTGTTATCATTACATTATTTGGTAATTGAGTTAACTATGAAAAGTCCCTTTGTTATGGTTTACTATATAATACCCAACATCTTATATATAGCTGTGCCAGCAGTTGCTTCTGTTCTACCTGGTCTAGACTTTTGAGAGAGTCAACATATCAAAGACTCAGCTTATGTATTAAAATGACTCAGTCTGTGTTTTAAAAAGTTTGAGACATATGATCAATTTTCCCCTCTCATATTAATTGAATAGTGGTTTATATGATGACCCCACCAATATGTCCTGGAGCCCCACTTCCCCAGAGACCTACCCTACTAGGGAAAGAGAGAGGCAGGCTGGGAGTATGGATCGACTAGTCTACACCCATGTTCAGCGGGTAAGCAATTACAGAAGACAGACCTTCCACCTTCTGTAACCCATAATGACCTTGGGTTCATGCTCCCAGAGGGATAGAGAATGGGAAAGCCATTAGGGGATGGGATGGGATATGGAGACTGGGTGGTGGGAATTGTGTGGAGTTGTACCCCTCCTATTCTACAGTTTTGTTGTCTCCTTTCTTAAAAAAATAAATTAAAAAACACAATGTCAGGTCAGGTGGTGGCACATATGGTTGAAAAAACATGCTAAAATGTACAAAAACTAAGGTTCAACCTCCCTGTTCCCACCTGCAAGGGGAAAAGTTTTGCAGACAATGAAGCAGTGCTCCAGGTGTCTCATTGTCTCCTCCCCCTTTCTCTCCTTCCTTGATGATTTCTCTATAACTATATCCAATAATTAAACAAGTACATATATATTTAAAGACACAATATGAAGTTCTTGAGAGGTAAATGTGTTTGGACTCAGAGATAACTGCTCATTGGGTTTCTGGATATCTTTCTAGCAGAGCTTACGTGACTGTGCTTTGAATACTTTTATCATTGGGGGACTCTGCCTAATGGAATACTGCAATAGACAACTTTGTTGATGTCTCTTTCTAATTTTTAAATGTCTTCTGACTGTAATTTTTTTTAGAAATAGGACAATAGTACCCTAGTTCACTTTTCTTTTCTTTTTTTTTTTTTTTAATTTTTTTGTTTTTAAATATTTTATTTACTTATTTGTAATGAAAGAGACACAGAGAGAAAGATACACACAGAAAGCTACCAGAGCACTGCTCAGCTCTGGTTTATGGTGGGGCTGGGGACTGAACCTGGGATTTTGGAGCCTCAGGCATGAGTCTTTTGCATAACCATTATGCTGTCTCCCCAGCCCCTACTTTTCTTTTCTTACAGTAGTATTTAAGATGCTGAGCTATCAGGATTCATCAGGCTTTATATCTGGAAAAGTCTTTTAGTCTTTTCAGTTACAAAATTACACTTGGGTAGTCATTTGAACTCAGAGTCTACAGCATTGGAAAAATGTAAGAAATGGGTGTTGGTGTGAGGCAGACACTCTGGAGTGATGACCTCATTGCACATACTCTGCTCCAGGTTGTGATATTAGGTGATCCGGTATCCTAAATGGGTAGCACTGCACAGTTACCTTGACCCTTGATCATAGTCCAGATGAACAAAGCTCAGTCTTCCCTTCACCTTGATTAGGCATAGCTGTTCACAAAACAGTAAAAGAAAAGTGCCAAACTGTTGGGTAATTTATAAAAATAAGACAGAGTGAAGTACCAGAACTTCCCTCAGTACCATACCACAGACATACATATTACATCTCATGAGGCCATTGGACTGAAACCTGGACCACATTCATCATAAAACACAAATCCTACCCAACAAGCTACCTCTTAACACTCAATTTATTTTTGAAGGTCTACTAAGATAAATATAATCTAAATATTAGATAGATGAAGTTTTTATTTTATTTGTTTTTCCTCAGTAGAAATGCACAAAAATTTGAGTGAGTTAGAGGTACTATATCATGGATGAATCTTCATATCTTTGGTATCTACTCTACTCTTTGTCTCTTTCTCTGACTGAAAAAAAGTGTCCACCTAAGTGAAACAGCAAATTTATATAATCTAAATTTCCACCTAAAATAAATTGGCTGGAATTTATTGAGTGGGAAATTCTTTATCTTTTGTGGATTTTCTCTGGAGTTCAGTAAGAGTCTATAATATAGATGCAAAAAATGAATAAATAAAATATGCCAGAGCTAACTTAAATGTAGTATTTCTCAGCTTAACAGTAGGGGTACCTTTTTAAAGAAATGATTACTTGGGCACTTTTATCATTGTATCAGATTCATAGAGTATATGTTGAGTTTTGCAATTACTCCTTCCTTGGTAAAATCGTTTAAGTCATGGACAAATTTCTTTAATGTCTTCCTCCAGATTATGCTCACATACTCACTGGTGACACTACTCCACAAGCAAGGTAATAACATCATCTCAAAAAGATAATAACATCATCTCAAGTACAAGGAAGATTGCTGTTTGAGTCCTTGTCGGGCTAGTGACTCTATAGAGACAGAGAGAGAGAGAGATGACCCAGCAACCAAGCTCGTGGCAGCAAGGCAATTCAAATCTTTATTCATTTGAACACCCCAGAGTCAGGTGGTAGCACACCTGGTTAAACCACATGGCAAAAACCACAATGGCCAGTGTCAGCCTCCTGGTCTGCACCTTGCTCCTCCAGGTAAGAACACGGAAGAGACAAGACAGAAAGGGATGTGTCTTGACAATTCCATACATGGTTAGGAAAGGGGCGGGCAGAGAGAGGCAAAAGGGGCCCTGGAATGGTATGGACTTCCCAGCAACTGTTGCTAGGGGTTCAATTGGTAGGATTAGCAATGCCCTGTGGGGAATTAGGAAGGAGACCTTTAGTCATTTGTAAGACAAAGCAGAAAATTGATAAGGAGATAATAAAAGAAATGCAGGGTGGAACAGGCTTAATGTTTTAAGGATTTCAGGGCTCCTGGAGGCAAAAAAATGCAGGGTGTTTTGTGAGGCAAGCAAGTCTGATATGGCAGGCAACCTTTTGAGGTTCCAGTGCCCCCCATCCCCTTTGCTCAACATCTCTGTAGACAGAGAGTAACAGGACAGACTCACCTCTCAGGTCAAGCCCTGCCAGGCTCCACCACATCCCCACAATTTCCCTACAAGTACTAAATGTTTTTCTCCTTTTAAAAGTTCACCAGTATTCTCACTGTCTTCCTCAATAGCCTGAAAGCTCTCCTTAGACAATGGACTTTAGGAAGCGCTATAAATCTTTGACCCATGATTTGGATCAAATAAATGTTGCTTGGTAGGGGAAATCTTCCTTTGAAATTGGGAAACAGAAGTTCAAGTTAAAATTATAGAAGTGTGTTCAGGAATACTGTCAACAATAAAACTCCAAAAGTAGTGCAAGCAGGACTTCTCCACCTTACTGAAACAAAAATTTCAGAGGACATCTTGGAAGAGGATCTGAGAGTTCTGAGATTTCCTATTGCCTTGTGGCACAGTGGCAGTATGTAGTTACTGATGTGCTGGAAGGCTTTGCACTTCTCACTGTGCCAAACTTGCCAGGGGTTTTAATCTGTATCCTCCAACATTGCCCACAAGCAAAACTATTATCCTGTGCTGAACAGTGTTGAAGCCTGGCAGAGACTTGACATCCTTGTGGTTGAAAGTCCCTTAAGGTATCCATTTCTAGAAGAGGAATTTTCAACCATATTGAAGATTTGCTCTGACAAGTAATTTGCCTCCATTGTATGCTCCCAGTTTCAAAATGTTTTCCAGCTGCATTTATACAAGTCCTTGCATATTCACCTCTCACATTCACATTATATAATGAATAACAATGGTTGAATCATTTAGACCACTTAGAGAAAGAAGTAATTCAGCATCCTTTATTAAAGTCCAGTTTTCCATTGTAGCAAAGAAATATTTACTTTTGTTGTGTTCAAAATGGTGCTAATAATGGATCTAGTCTGGGGCCATGTGCGGTACAGCTGATAAGTGCACACATTACAGTTCATAAGGACCCAAGTTCAAGGCCCTGGTCTCAAAATACTGGGGCAAGCTTTGCAAGTTGTGAAACTGGGTTGTAGGTGTCTCTCTATCTCTTTCCCACTCTATTTCCCCCTTCCCTCTCAATTTATATCTCTATCCAATAATAAATTGAGAAAGAATGGGTGTTGTCTTTATGGTGGGGTTTTATTCCAGATCTGGCCATCCTACCATATATGACTAGTAAGCAACCATCTTCATTGATTTGCTACTTTAATATTTTATGTGAATCACTTGATCTGGTTGAGGTGAATCACTTGATCTGGTTGCTTACTCTCAAAACTAGCAATGATTTATTTTTATCTATATTAAATTTTCATTGGATAGAGATAGCCATAAATGGCGAAGGAAGTGGTAGATAAAGAGAAACAGAGAGAGACCTGTAGCCCTGATTCACCACATCTGTAATTTCCCCTCTGAAGGTAGGACCTGGGGCTTGAACTTGGATCTTTGCACACTGTAGTGTGTGTGCTCCACCAGGTGCGTCACCACCCAGCTCCTCATTTTTAAATTATCTTTATTTATTTGATAGAGACACCCAAAATGGAGAGGGAGATGGAGATAGAAAGAGAGAGGCAATGATTTCCTTCAAGGCTAGATGAACAACATAACATGAGATTAAATCATTCTCTAGGGAAATGTTATTGTCAAGAGTTGTCTTGAACTCTGTATGTTTATTACTGTTGCCACAAGAAAAAAAAAAAAAAACCTTCAGCATTGTGGAAGTTGTAGTGTTACTAGGTGAAAAGAATATTGTCATCATCATATAAACCATCAGATGTTGGCCAAAACATGTTTTATGTGGCACATGGTGACTGCTTTGATGCTTCATAATTTGTCTGGAAAGTTGGGATTTTAGAGTTAGATTTAAACTATGACAGATGGTACTGAGTGAAAACTATATAGAAATAAAATTCAGTTGAGTTACTTCTTAAGGAGCATGAGACTGAAGATAATACTGAATAAGGGGGAGTCATCTCATACACATAAATATCTTTACACAGTTCTCTCACTCACTCAAAAGATAACCTTAGCAAAGCAAGGACTGCAAAAGATGAATAAGGGCAAGAGACTGGCATACTTTAATGATGACTCTTTAGTCACTATCAGGCGACCCCAGCAGCTGGACCCTATTTGGGAAGTTCTGAGATTCCCAAACAGACTTGATGGGCATAGACCACAAATAAATCCCTCTCTCCATTATTACCAGTCACCTCTTTCAGGAACAACAAAATAGACCCCTTTTTTGGCCCCCCATATGACCTTGTCCTCAACCTGGATCAACAACAGTAGAGAATGTTCCATCCTCCAAAAGGAGGATGAACAAAATACTCTATGCTACACCTGAAGAAGATGGGTCTTGATATTGGGGCTGCTTGGAATGTTCCTACTCATGACCACAGAATGTGAGCTCAGACCTACAGGGATACAGAGGTAACATGGGCTCCACAGCTGAATATGGGCCCCAGACCATATTCAACAATATCTATACCTCTTTTTCATATTAGAGAGCTACTGTCTTCCCTGATCTAGCTTTCTATTCCCTTTTCAGCCATTACATCATCTCCCCAGACAAGAACTTGGATTCACTGGCATATCAGTTTTCAGGCTCAGGGAAAAAACAAACAAACAAACAAACAAACAAAACTAGTTTAGCCACAGACACTTTGGAACATAACTAATATAGGCCTATTAGCTATGTACAAAATGGATGACCCCCCCCCCCCAACTCTTGATATGCACTATTCCAGCATTTAGGTTCATGATTGTTCAACAATTTGTGCTGGGGTTCACATGGGGTGACTCCAGCCCGGGAGATTATCTTACCAAGACTCCATCACTAGCTCAAGAAACTATGTGATAAAGAAAGAGACTTGGGGAGGATTCTGATACAAACACTCTCAATTTATTCAGTGGGCTTGGGTATGTATAGAGATTTAAGCAAATAACATTTTTCAAATACATCAGAAATTACAGGTTTCTTAAAGGTCAGCTTGCCCCTATGGTAGGGGGCTGGTATGAAAAGAATTGATGTGATACATAAAGATCAAGACTATTATTCTCCATTATGCAAACAGGTTAATTATCTAAAGGCATTTGAGAGAAGCATAGAGGTTAAACCAGTAGGGTGAGATAGAGAGTAGATAAACAAGGACTGATGTAAATCATAGATATCAAAAGACATAAGGAAATAGTATTTTGAGGCTTCACTGTCTGGTGTTGGGGTATAAGATGGAATGTGTTTCTCCTTTGTGAATAAACCTTAAATCAGACAGCCATGTGTCCTGCTGCTATCAGGGAGAAACTGTGAGATTTCTGTGGGCTTGAGAGTCTTACAAGGGGAAACTGAGTCTGGGAGACTTTCCCATTGGCTCATCTCTATAAGAGAGGCTAACAAGAGGGTGTTTTTTCCAGACCTCCATCCAAGGATGGGGGGAATTTTCCCTAAGCTCTATCAAGATTTCAAATAGTCCCACATTTCCCCTTCCTTTTCTTTTTAATGAATAGTGTCTATGGATTGATATCGGCAAAAGCACTTACATCTTCCATAGGAATGGGAGTACAATGGTGAACAGAAATCCTTTGAACTGTAATATGGATAATGTCATGTATGCACTTTTTGAGGAATTGAATGAGACAAGGAGCAATCAGTAACAGGACTACAATAGCCAGCAAGGGGCCTAGGAGAGGTAGAAGCCAAGCAATTAAAGGAGAAGAGAACCAAGACTTAGTACCAAAAGAGGAAAAAGGATTCTTAATATCACGGCTGAGTTTGTGCAAGGTATCAACATTTTGTTCTACAATTCTAGTTTCATTTATGAAAAAACAACATTCTTCTTGTAGTGCTAGACAAAGATCACACGGTTTAGCATAAATCAAGTCCACATCATGGCGGTTCTGGAGTACCACTTTAGCAAGGGAGTTTTATCTGTCTCTGGAGAGACTCTAAGCTGTCAGAGGTGAAGTCAATGGACTGTTGAAGTTGATCCTCGATGAGTCCAGCAGTATAGAGAGATTGTCCCAAAGCACCACCAGCAAGTCCAAGGGAAGCAGTTATTCCTATCCCGATGATCAGAGGGAGAAAAACAGAATGTCTGGTCCTCTGGTGGGATGTCAGCACCAGCTGATGAAATTCTTCTTCTTCACAGAGGGTTAGCTGTGGAGCTAGAGAAACTAGGAGGCAAGGAGCAGGTAGAGAAGAATTGACACGAAAATACAGGGTGGTGTTGCACCAAAACACAAACAGAGGAGGCACATACACATTAGAAGTCAAGGTGAGGTTCCTTGAACATTGAAGAACATTGGGAGAAAAAGAAGAGGTCAATAAACATGTAAGAATGAAGTCAGAGCCAACAGCTTCTGTGTAAAGAGGAATTGAAGTCAGTGGTGGTAGGTCAGCAGAGAGAGAAGACTTGGGCAGGCTGGTGAGGTTAGATGGAGTATTGTTTACTGGTGTAGCAGCTAGAAGAGGCCTATTGAGAGAGGCACATAAAAAGCAATTGGAGGCTTTCTGAAGAGCAGGGGATTGGTCAGCAAGAGAGACAGCATACTGAAGATAGTCTGCCCATGAGAGATCATAGCTGGAATGAGAAGCAAGAGCTTTAGAAATAGCCTGCTCTTGTTTGGTTATCATGCTCTGTATTTTAATTTCTCTAGAGGCAAAGACTAAATGTTGAGAGATGAAAATGTCAGCAGAAGGAGAGTTAGAAGCAGCACTATAGTAAAGTTTTCCAGTGACCCCAGAGGCCCACCTTGGGAGCCAAGGATCATGGACATAAACCTGAGAAATCCTTCGCCAGAAAAATATTGTCGGGTAGGGTTATACATTGGCACAGAGGTTGCTTTGTAATGCCGAATATAACTAGTAGGAACTCAGTGGATTTTGCAAGACCAATAACGGCATCCACCATAATAATTCACGGCTGTGAGACAACTGCGTGAATTATCAAAAGGAAAATAAACATATGGACATCTAGCATTGGAAAAAAATCTCTATGACTGGAAGAGTGGGTATTGCCAATGAGATATAATAGATGGATAATTCAAATTTTTGTAAATATTAAGAAGGTTTAATATAGTTACTTCATTAACACTTTAGCCAATTGAATATTTTGGGGGGGTGCATTTCCCTTTTTAATTTAATTGAGCCTAAAGGTTATAGTATAGGGAATACTATAATGAGAGTAATGTTCTAAAAAGAACAAACATATTCAATTCTTCTCTACCTGCTCCTTGCCTCCTAGTTTCTCTAGCTCCACAACTAACCCTCTGTGAAGAAGAAGAATTTCATCAGCTGGTGCTGACATCCCACCAGAGGACCAGACATTCTGTTTTTCTCCCTCTGATCATCGGGATAGGAATAACTGCTTCCCTTGGACTTGCTGGTGGTGCTTTGGGACAATCTCTCTATACTGCTGGAATGGGTATGTCTATTGAAGCAAAACAGGAGAGCATGTGGCTCATAAGGTTTTTGAGCTTTTTTTCAGTCTGAGTTGTAGTCTACATGAATTTAGAAAAAGTATCAATTATGAAAAAAACATATTTTTGTTTACCAAACATGAGCAGGTGAGTGACATCAATCTGCCAGAGAGCATTGGTTTTTATGCCACGGGGATTAATCCTGAAAGTCTGAATAGTAGACGTCTTAATTAAACTAGCAACGGAGGAGCCAGTAAAGTGCTCTCACTATGGCAGGGCAAGAGTTAAAAATTAAGAAGCTTGTAAAATATTAAAGAAGTATATAAAAATTTAAGGATTTGAGTGACTTTAGGGTAAGTAAACACCCATGAATATATGAAAAAGGAAACTTTTTAGTTTTAAATCTTACCATATGAGGGTTAAAGAAGAGGAAATCTATCAGGGTAGGGGATGTGATATGGAGATCTAGTGGTGGGAATTCTGTGGTGTTGGACCCCTCTTTTCCTATGGTTTTGCAAATGTTTCATTTTTTAATTTTTTATATTTATATTTTCCCTTTTGTTGCCATTGTTATTTTTTATTGTTGTAGTAGTTATTATTGTTGTTGCCATTTATGTCATTGTTAGATAGGACAGAAAGAAATGGAGAGAGGAGGGGAAGACAGAGAGTGGGAGACAAAGATAGACACTGAAGACCTGCTTTACCACCTGTGAAGTGATTCCCCTGCAGGTGGGGAGCCGGGGGCTCGAACCGGGATCCTTATGCTGGTCCTTGCACTTTGTGCCACCTGTGCTTAACTGCTGCACTATCCCTCGACTCCCCAATGTTTCCTTTTTGTAAATAAAAAATAATAATTAAATATATGCAAAAAGCAAATAAATAAATGAATAAACAAAAAAAGCAATATGTTTACTTTCTTAAGAGTTTGACTTTGGACATAGAATATGTCAATTTTCTCTTTGTAGAAATCTACCACAAATGTCATGCCATACAAGCACAGATCTGTTACTTAAGAGTGTCTTTGGGTCAGGAATCCAGCAGATTCATGTAATATGCTCTCAGTTGTTCACAGTCTGATGTCATGGTGTCAGTCAGAGCTGAAGTGCCACATGGTGTTAGGAACCCTCCTGGAGGACCATGCAGTTGTTACTGTAATCAATTTCCTATAGTTGTGGAAATCATGAAGACTGGTTTTTCTAGGCTAGTAGGAGTTGGGACTCTCTTTTAAAGGGCTTACCAGATTAGGTTAGATCTGCCCAGACTAGTCCACATTTTCATTCATTCAAGTCAGTTTATTAATTTAATTGCAGAAATGAGACACTATCATATTCAGAAGTCCTATCTGTATCAAGTAGAGCGTATTACTCAAGGTATGTGTCTTAGTGGTGGAAAATTTTAGAATTCTTCTCACCACAGTATCTAAAACATGATATAAAAGTGATAATACAAGTTAGTAGATAAATAAATGAGAAGTTATTTGGTATTTCTTAGTTGATTGCATTTAAACCATGACTATTTTTATACAAAGCCATCAGCACAGTGTAATCAATCCATCTTCACTATTAATTTCTCTCTTTCATTGAGGCCTGTTGTCTCTGGGAACAATAGACACTATCCAAAGAGTTTTCTGTAAGGCCTAGTTTCCCTTTAGAATAAATGAGAAACTCTGTAGGAAACACAGCACATAATTAGTAGATGCTGACTGATAGACTCAAGCTTTGAGTGATTCAGTGCACAGTCTGTGCTGGTGTCTCCACACCCTCTGACAGATAATCTGTGAACCACAGAATCAACTTGTCAAAAAATGAGAACCAAGCACCTTCTTGTCATGCATAGAATATTGTCATATGTTCCCATAGAAAAAAGAGGGCTCTATTTATTTTCTTTGTTTTTTTTTTTTCCCAATCTTTCCTTCAGCAATTAGCAATAAGCAAACACAGTAACAGGTCTTTTGAGAGTTTTGTAATCTTTAGGAATTCAGTTTAGGAAATGCAAGATAAAGGAAGAATAACAATGTGTACTTTGACCAACTTTCTTCATTATATTGTTAATAATTTGCTTATCTTTTCATCTACTTCACTGGCTGATTTCTTTTCATAGGCAACAACTCATAAGGTGTTGATAGCAGACTTAAATCTAACTGATCCTCAATTCCAGTGTGACCAGGCAGCTGTTAATAGAGACTTCCCAATGTTGCCAGGTTGTTTTACTGAGCGATATGTTTCAGAATTAAGTATCAGGATAATCTAACCCATGTCCTGGCTAAGATGTCATCACGCAAAGCTGGAAAGTAGGCTGAGTTCCAGGAGTCAGAGTCACAGCACCTGCAGACTGACTGTTTGACTAAAGCACTGAAAAGAATTATGGTATTAAGAAGTGCTTTAGTCAGCTCAGATAATGAAGATTAAAATTATAATTATCTGAGTGGTAATTTGGATGACTCTACTAAATCTTTACTGTTCTGTAAAATGCTCTGACAATAGATTGTGAATGGCTTAATCAGTTGGGATCTTTGTCATTTTAAGAAGTGGAGACTAATGGTGACTTTTTCCAAGATGAAAACAAATTGTATAATTTCACATGTAAAAATTGCAGTCTGTGTAGTACCTGAGCATAAGACACAACTCCTAGTAAAAATCAGTATAAACGGTCAAACTATATCCCTCAAGCACACTAAATCTATCTTGTCTTGCCTTACTGTAGAAGTACATTTATTTGTTATATGCATATATACATTAAGGTGAATTGCAATTATGAAGCTGCTAATCTTTAGACTGGATAGTTTAAGGTTTGTCTTTTGAAATATTATTGTAAAATAACAACCAACAGGTTATTTTTCACATAGGTAACAAACTCCCACATTTTATACATGTCCATCCCAGCCCTCCAAAGTCCTCCATATTGACCCTAATCCATTAGTCAGTACTCTGCCTGCACCCTGATAATTTGGGGGTAGAAAACTGGGCCCTACCTATCACAGATGACACCCCGCAGATATTCCGGAGGGCCTCAAGTCAGTCTTTAGTGCTTCTTAGCTACAATTTGGAGGATCAGGACCTTTCCCAGGCAGTCAAAATAGTTCCATACAGCAAGTTATCATTTCAGAGGAACATTCGTCCCGAAGAAAACCTGATGCTACTGAGGTCCTATTAAGGAAATATTGCTAAGGGCAGGAGACACAACAGGATAGTCATGCAAAAACAGTTTCATATTCTGAGGCTCTGAGGTCTCAGGTTAAATGCATAGCATCATCATAGGGTGGAAAATTTCAGTGCTCTGGTCTCTCCCTTGCTCTCTCTCTCTATTTTAATGAAATTTATATATCTATTTATTTTAATAAAATATAAATATTTCATTAAAATAAATAATAAATAATATACAGAGTATTATAAAAAAAATCCCAGTACAGACCATTGAAAAACCACCTACCATCTTTATGAAGAGGTAAAGACAGAAGTTCTTAAAAAGCCCTAAATACACAAGGGTTAGGAAACTCCCTCCCTAAGGGAGACTTCAGTAATAATTCCTCAACAATCTCAGAAAAATAAAAAACTATTAGTGTAAAATACCAAGAACAGATACAGATAGACTATCAGAAAATCCACAAGACAAATGGAAACATAAGACAAAGAATTAAAGGCTGCAATAGCTGAACTACTAATTGCAACAGCTAAACTCATTGTCAATGAAGCTAAATAACAGTCCATAATAGTTGAGTTAATGATAAAAATGAGAGACAAAACAGCAGAATGATAGGGTCTGAAAATCACATTAAGTTTGAGAACTGGACAGAGAACACCAAGGGAAAAAAATAGGAAGAACAAGAAAAGATAATAAGAGACAATGAAAATAACTATTTGAGAGAAAATATTAAAAGGAACACCATACATATAGCTGTCTCAGAAGCAGGAGAGAAAAGAAAAGAACAGACTTCTGGAGGCAGGGATACAGAGCAGTAGCAGCTGTGTTTCTCTCCTCTCCCAGATCAACTAGGAATACCAAAGGAGATCATCTGGGACCTCAACAAGACAGGACTAGAATGACTTAGGAACCGAACAAATCAATGGTGAGTGCAAATACAAGTGGCTTATGGACAGAGAGGATCCTAGGAAGAGATTAAGTGGCTGATAACAATCCAGCAGCTTACCAGTTGAGACACCAACTCCAGTGTATTTGACAAAAAAATGACAGTTGAAGGGAGGAGAGGACTCTCCTAAGACTCACCAAAAGCAACTGTGAGTCTCCACTGCTACTGAATCAGAAGCTGGAGCAGTAGGGGGGAGGCCCTATGCAGATACCAGGGGACAGAGAACTAAAGAGGAAACTCAGGAGAAGATCTATACCTCAGTGGCCTAGCAGTAAGCCTGTAAGAGTCTCTTTGCATAAACACTGGATTATCTCTGACCCAACCTGCTTTATATTTTAGTCAGGAGTGAGGGATTAAGCTAAGAAGCGTGTTAATAGATTAAAAGCCCTCAGGCTCTCATAGCCTACATGGAAGAAAAACAACAAAAGAGGCTTTTAAGCCACTGTGCTCCAACTCAGGGATTAAATAATACTGTAAAAACTGTCAATTTCCACAACTTTGAACTCTTTAAATATCTTAATTAATCCAGGACAGAGTGATCAATAATTTGAAAAGCACTGAGAGAGGGACCTCATAACATACTATATAAGATAGGTACACTGACAAGAAGAAATATTGGAGAAATTAACCAGGACAAGAGTCCAGCTAAAAGCCCCCCAAAGGTTGAAGCACAAACTAATGAGGTCAACATACAAACACTAGTTAAGGAAATAATCACAGGAGTGAGTAGAGAGTTTGAAAAAATTGTCATAAGAAATGCAGAAACAATAAATGAGATTATGGAAGAAAATACTAATTATCTCAAGGTTATTAGAGAGGTGAAAGCTAAGATAGCTGAGCTAAGAACACAACTTGCTGAACAAGCTAAAACAGTATCAGAACAGGGTGACAAAATAGATGAACTCCAGAAAACAATAGAGGGGAGAGAGAATAGAATAAATGAGGCTAAAGACATAATTAACAAGATCGAGTACAAATTAGAGACAACAAAAAATGAGTAACAGATCTCAAAAAGAGCTAATAAAATACTGAAAACAACAACAGAGACCTGTGGGATGACTTCAAAAGAAATGACATACACATTATAGGCTTACCAGAAGAAGAAAGAGAGGAAGGGGAAGAAGGCATTATTCAGGACATAATAGCTGAGAACTTCTCTAGTCTAGACAACATAAAAGAAATAAAGGTTCAAGAAGCCAGAGTGTTCCAAACAGAAATAACCTAGATTGAAAGACAACAAGGAACATCATATTTACAATGGAAATGAATAAGGATAAAGAAAGGACCCTTAAGGCTGCAAGAGAAAAACAAAGAGTCAGCTACAGAGGAAAACCCATAATATTGGCAGCAGACTTCACCACACACTAAAGATCAGAAGAGAATGGCAAGATATTTATCGAGTGCTCAGTGAGGAAGGCTTTCAACCAAGACTATTGTATCCTTCTAGACTGTCATTCAGACTAGATGGAGGCATAAAAATCTCAGACAAGCAACAGTTGAAAGAATCAACTATCACCAAGTCTTCTCTGAAAGAAGTTATGAAAGGTCTCCTATAAACAGTCACATCACCATAAATATACCATATATCAATACACTCTAAAAACTACAAGAATGGCATTAAAATTTATTCAATCTTTGATATCAGTAAATGTCAATAGCCTGAATTCACCTATTAAAAGGCATAGAGTAGGAAGATGGATTAGAAAATACAACCAACCCAACAATATGCTATCTACAGAAATACCACCTAACTCAACAAGACTCAAAGTGAAAGGATAGAAAACTATCATACAAGCCAATGGCCCACAAAAAAGGGCAGGAACAGCTATTCTCATATCTGAAATGATAGACTTTAAAATAAATAAAATTAAAAAAAAGATAAAGATGAACATTACTTAATGCTCAGATCATCAGTCAATTAAGAGGACTTAAGAATTATTAATATGTATGCATACAATAAGAAACCATCTAAATACATCAAACATCTACTGAAGGAGCTACAGCAATATATTAACAGCAAAACAGTCATAGTAGGGGACTTCACCACCTCACTCTCTCAACTTGACAGATCATCCAGGCAGAAAATCAGTAAAGAAATGAGGGAACTAAATGACTAGATATATAAACTAGAACTATGAGACATATTCAGAATCATTCACCACAAGAAATTGGCATACATATTCTACTCAAGTCCACGTGGGCCATTTTCAAGGACAGACCATATGTTAGCCCACAAAGATAGCATTAGCAAATTCAAGAGCATTGAAATCATTCTGAGAATCTTATCAGACCACACTGGAATTAAACTAACAATCAAGAAAAAATAATAATAGTACCAAAATGTGGAAGTTCAACAGCACATACTTAAAAACTACTGGGTCAAAGAGGATATAAAGGAAGAAATCAAAATATTTTGAGAGTTCAATGAAAATGAAGACACAGGCTATCAAAATATTTGGGACACAGTTAAGGCAGTACTGAGAGGGAAGTTCATAGCTTTACAAGCACACATTAGGAAACAAGAAAAAGCACAAATGAATAACCTGATTAAACATTTTAAAGACCTAGAATAAGAAGAACAAAGGAACCCTAAAGCAATTAGAAGGACAGAAATAACTAAAATTAAGGCAGAAATAAATAATATTGAAAATAAGAAAACCATACAAAAGATCAACGAAAGTAAATGTTCAACGAAAGAGTGAGCAAAATCGAGAGACCTTTAGACAGACTCACAAATCAAAAAAAAAGGGGGGGGAGACACACATAAATTGGATCATAAATGAAAGAAGATATATCACAACAGACTCCGCAGATATTCAAAATATCATTCAAGACTTCTATGAACAACTATATGCCACCATGCTAGAGAACCTAGAAGAAACAGACGATTTCCTAGATACCCACTTACTTCCAAAATTAAGTAAAGAGGAACTAGATAATGTGAACAGGCCCATCACAGTTAATGAAATTGAAACAGTTATCAAAAACCTATCTAGGGGCCGGGCGGTGGCGCAGTGGGTTAAGCGCATGTGGCGCAAAGTGCAGGGACCGGCGTGAGGATCCCGGTTCGAGCCCCCGGCTCCCCACCTGCAGGGGAGTCGCTTCACAGGCGGTGAAGCAGGTCTGCAGGTGTCTATCTTTCTCTCCCCTTCTCTGTCTTCCCCTCCTCTCTCCATTTCTCTCTGTCCTATCCAACAACGAATTGCGTCAACAAGGGCAATAATAATAACCACAATGAAGCTACAACAAGGGCAACAAAAAGGAGGAAAAATGGCCTCCAGGAGCGGTGGATTCATGGTGCAGGCACCGAGCCCAGCAATAACCCTGGAGGAGGAAAAAAAAAAAAAAGTTAAAAAACCTATCTAAAAATAAAAATCCTGGACCAGATGGTTTTACAAATGAATTCTACAAAACCTTCAAAAAAGAAGTAATTCCTCTACTTTAAAAGTCTTTTTAAAGACCCAGGAATACTTTCTTGCAGCTTCTATGAAGCCAACATCACTCTGATATCAAAAGCAGAAAGGGACACAACCAAAAAAGAAAACTACAGACCAATATCTCTGATGAACATAGATGCTAAAATATTGAACAAAATTCTAGACAACTGAATACAGCAGTATATTAAAAAGATTATTCATCATGACAAAGTGGGGTTTATCCCAGATATGTAAGGTTGGTTTAATATACATAAATCAATATATGTGATATACCATATGAATAAAAGAATGACCAAAAACCACATGGTCATATCAATAGATGAAGAGAAATCTTTTGACAAAACACAACATCCCTTTATGATAAAAAAAAAACTACAAAAAAATGGGAATAGATGGAAAATTCCTGAAGATAGTGGAGTCTATATATAGCAAATTTACAGCCAACATCATACTCAATGGTGAAAAACTGGAAGCATTTCCCCTCAGATCATGCACTAGACAGGACTGCCCACTATCACCATTACTATTCAACATAGTGTTGGAAGTTCTTGCCATAGCAATCAGGCAGGAGCAAGGAATTAAAGGCATACGGTTTGGAAGAGAAGAAGTCAAACTCCCTATTTGCAGATGACATGATAGTATACATAGAAAAACCTAAGGAATCCAGCAAGAAGCTTTTGGGAATCATCAGGCAATATAATACAGTGTCAGGCTACAAAATTAACATTCAAAAGTCAGTGGCATTCTTCTATGCAAACACTAAGTTAGAAGAAGTTGAAATCCAGAAATCAATTCCTTTTACTATAACAAAAACAATAAAATATCTAAGAATAATCCTGACCAACGAAGTGAAAGACTTGTATACTCACTACACAAGGAAATTGAAAGAGGCACAAAGAAATGGAAAGATATTCCATGTCCATGGGGTGGAAGAATCAACATCATCAAAATGAATATACTACCCAGAGCCAAATACTAATTTGATGCTATCCTCATCAATATCCTAACCACATTTTTTAGGAGAATATAACAAATGATACAAATGTTTATCTGGAAACAGAAAAGACCTAGAATTGCCAAAAACAATCTTGAGACGAAATAATAGAACCGGAGGCATCACATTCCCAGATCTCAAATTGCATTATAGGGCCATTGTCACTAACACTGCTTGGTACTGGAACAGAATAGACACACTGACCAATGGAATAGAATTGAGAACCCAGAATTAAGCCCCAATACCTATGGACATCTAATTTCTGACAAGGGTGCCCATACTATTAAATGGGGACAGCAGAGTCTCTTCAACAAATGGTGTTGGAAAAATGGGTTGAGACATGTAGAAGAGTGAAACTGCACCACTATACTTCACCAAATACAAAATAAATTCCAAATGGATCAAGGACTTGGATGTTAGACTAGAAACTATCAGATACTTAGAGGAAAATATTGCCAGAACTCTTTTCTGCATAAATTTTAAAGACATCTTCAATGAAATGAATCCAGTTAACAAAGAAGACTAAGGCAAGAATAAACCTATGGGAGTACATCAAACTGAAAATATTCTACACAGCAAAAGAAACCACTACCCAAACTAAGAGACCCCTCACAAAATATGCGACGATCTTTACATTCCATACATCAGATAAGAGGCCCATAACCAGAATATATAAAGAGCTTTCCAAACTCAACAACAAGAAAACAAATAACCTCATCCAAAAATAGGGGGAGGACATAGACAGAATATTCACCACAGAAGAGATCCAAAAGGATGAGAAACACATGAAAAAATGCTCCAAGTTTTTGATTGTCAGAGAAATGCAAATAAAGACAACAATGAGATACTGCTTGACTCCTGTGAGAATGTCATACATCAGAAAAGGTAACAGCAGCAAATGCTGGAGAGGGTGTGGGGTCAAAGGAACCCTCCTGCACTGCTGGTGGGAATGTCAATTGGTCCAGTCTCTGTGGAGAGCAGTCTGGAGAACTCTCATAAGTCTAGAAATGGGCCTACCGTATGATCCTGCAATTCCTCTCCTGGGAATATATCCTAAGGAACACAACACACCCATCCAAAAAGATCTGTGTACACATATGTTCTTGGCAGCACAATTTGTAATAGCCAAAACCTGGAAGCAACCCAGGTGTCCAACAACAGATGAATGGCTGAGCAAATTGTGATATATATATATATATATATATATATATATATATATATATATATATATATATATATATATACACAGTGGGATATTACTCAGCTATAAAAAATGGTGGCTTTACCATTTTAAGTTGATCTTGGATAGACTTTGAAAAAAATAATTTTAATTGAAATAAGTCAGAAACAGAAGGATGAATATGGGATGATCTCATCTCAGGCAGAAGTTGAAAAACAAGATCAGAGGAGAAAACACAAGTAGAACCTGAACTGGAGTTGGCATATTGCACCAAAGTAAAAGACTCTGGGGTGGGTGGTTGGGGAGAATACAGGTCCAAGAAGGATGACAGAGGACCAAGTGGGGGTTGTATTGTTATATGGAAAACTGAGAAATGTTATGCTTGATAAAATTATTGTATTTACTATCACATATAAAACATTTATTCTCCACTAAAGAAATTAAAAAAAACTTCATATCTCATAGTCACCTGCCAGAGTTTATTATGGGGGATTTTCTTTTTTAAATGACACAGTGGTTTCTTTCACCAGATTAAACCTGGATTGACAGAGCTCCTTCCTGCCCTATCAGTTACATGAAAAAAAAATCCTGTGCTTCCAAGAACAACTTGAAACTGGTAACTTAAAAAATATGGTAGGGCCAGCATAGTTCACAGTGGGAAGAGCATGCATTGTCATGTATGTGGCTCATATTTGAGCCCTGAGACAATACTGGAGTGTCATAGCACCAGGGAAGCTCTGGTACAGTGGCATTTCTTGACTGTATGTCTGTCTCTTTGTTGGAAGTAAAAAAGAACAAAAAGAAAGTAACGTGGAAGCAGTGAAATTACCTATGTGTGGCATCCCAGATTTGTAAGAATGAATAAATATATACATAAATAATCAAATATACCAGTGGCTTTTGAATAGAGTGTATGCACAGAGCACATTTATCCAAAAGGACTAATTCACTAGTTTTCTGGTTTTCCTTTTTTTTTTTTTCTTAATATCTCTATGTATTAGATAGAAAGCCAGAAATTGAGAGGTAGGGAAAGGTAGAGAGGGAGAAAGAGCCCTGATTCACCACTTTCAAAGCATTCCCCAAGTGTGGTAACTGGGGGCTTGCACTTAACCAGATGTGCGACCACTTGGTCCCCTGTTTTCCTTTTAGTTTCTGCCAGACTGACAAGGTTGGAGTTTCTAGATACATATATTTTTTTGCTTGACAGGGCTTTAATTAATTAATTTTATTAGTTTTAATAATGATCAACAAGTTTGTGGGTACAGCTCCACAAAATTCCTACCACCAGAGTTTAACATCCTATCACCTCCATTGGAAGATTTTTTAATTAATTAATTTTTTTATTGAAATGTCACCAAACAGTAATATGCTAGATCAGGAATTAGAAGTGTGATCTTTTTACCTTCTCTCTCTAAAAGGAGAGAAAGGATGAATTGATTAATGTTCCTGAGCTTCTTTTTCCAAATCTGTGAAATGAAGACCCTGCACTTAGTGTGCACGATCCTTTAGATTCTTATGTTTTTAACTGTGCCAGTGTTTAGAGGTTCCTTGACAGTCTTTAATTACCTCTATAGCTAGCTAACTTCCAGTATTGTGAACTTAGTTGTATTTTTTACAGAAAAGAAACTCAGGCCTAATACTCCTCTCATCCCAGGAGATCACTCATCTTAGTCTCTGGAAACATAAGAAATCATCATTATCTAAAGAGGAGATATTGCTACTGTTTCCAACCCTGGTGGAAGGATGTGTGAAATGTTATTGTTTTGTCTGAGATTCATTCTTCATCTCTGGGCAGTACTGGGTCCGGGGGGGGGGGGGTTTCACATTGAAAGAAAGAGTGTCCTTAATGGTAGGAGACAAGACAGAACTATCCTCGTGGAGCCTTTCATAGGGTTCCTGTAATGTTACTTCAAAACAGAGAAATGAATCTTGGGTTGGGGGCTGACTTCATGTTGTTTCCTTTCTCATTCTCTATGAAATGACAAAAAGAAATGCAAAATTGGTTGTGCCAGGAGTAGAATCTGACACCAAATAAGAGTAAGAGAGAGAAAAGAGTTTTTCTTTTCCTGAAATTATATCACAAAAAGAGTAAAAATATTAAACATAAAGTAGTAGTTAAATTTGTTTCTCATTTTTACCATCTAGGTAGAGACACTGTTAACATTTTTAAATATTCTTTAATTTTTCTTATCTGTAATATATCCATAAGTATCTATACACACTAATATATCTGTATGTAGTATATGATTTATACTAAGGGTTGTTTTAGAAACTAAACATAAAGAAGTTAGTCATTTCTTGTTATTTAGAGTCTTAAAATATTTGTCTGGGGGGAATCAGGCGGTAACACAGCAGGTTAAGTGCAGGTGGTACAAAGTGCAAGGACCAGCATGTGGATACTGGTTTGAGCCCCCAGCTCCCCACCTGCAGGGGAGTCACTTCACAGGTGGTGAAGCAGGTCTGCAGGTGTCTATCTTTCTCTCCCCCTCTCTGTCTTCCCCTCCCCTTTCCATTTCTCTCTGTCCTATCCAACAATGATGACATCAATAATAACTACAACAATAAAACAAAGGCAACAAGAGGGAATAAATAAATAAATAAATATTAAAATATATTTTGGGGGGGGCAAAGACCTATTAGAGCACCAACATGCATGCCTGAGTCCTAGAGGCCCCAGGTTTAATTCCCAGAACCACCTTTTGATGTTCACAGTGAGAAGAGTCTAGGGAGGAAGTTACAACATTTAAGACTTGTACAGATGCATCTTGATCATTGCAAAGGAATAAGGAGTGATTGTGAATGTAATATATGGGAAAGCAAACAATCTTACAATATGGCAAAGACTGTGAATCAGCTTCTACTGTTGTATTGTCTATAATAATTCAAATCTACATATTGTCAGACCACCCAACTTATTTGAATATCTTGTACATTTCCATTTTTTGTGTGCAAAATCTTCTGCACCCCGTTATGACCCTGGATCTATACTACCAGGTTAAAGAATAGGAAAGCTATCAGGGGAGGGGATGGATTACGGCACTCTGGTGGTGGAAATTGTACCCCTCTTATCCTATGATCTTGTCAGTGTTTCCATTTTATAAATAAATTAGCTAATTAAAGAAAATCTTCCAAATATTTAACTGTTCACAGTCAAATATATTTTACACAGCAAAATTGAAAGACAACCTGTTGGATAGGAGAATATTCAAAAATTCTATATTTAAAAAATATTAAAAAATCTATAAAGATCTCATAAAACTCAATGACAAAGCAACCCATTAAAGATAGGAGGAAGATGGGAGAAGATAACTGAGCTTTAGATTACAGGATATATGTGTCATAACCCCCAGATTCTGTATGCCTGTAGAGGCCAGTGTTAAGTAGCTGAGTAGTGGTTTGTCTTTAGCTCCTGAAAATAAATATTTTTAAAAAAATAGTATATATTGTAAAATAATCTAAGAAATGTGAAATAAATATCTGAATAGATGTATCTTCAAAGAATGCATGTATGTATAGTTCTGTGAAAAGTGGCCATCATCCCTTTTTATCATCATAGAAGTATAAGTCAGAATGACATTGAAATCTGACTTTTTAACTAGGAAGATAATGAATTACATTTGTATGGATTCTCAATTTTGTGTAGCAGGTGTCTCCTACATATACTTAACACCTCCCACTCAAGGACCCTAAGCACCCTCTCCTCCTATGCCCCCTTATTCCCTACCTCTCTAGAGTTCCTTGCTTTATTGCAGTACAACCCCGACCCCAGTCCAACTTTTATCCTGTGTTCTGCCTTTCTAATTCTGTCTCCTGAGTTCCATCTTCATGTGGTATTCATCTTTTTCTTCCTGACTCATACCACCCAGCACTTTTCCTTCTGCTTTAAGAAAAGGTAAGACAAATATTAAGATCTAAAAGTTTCTGTTCTGATGTCTAGGTCTTTGGTAGTTAACTGGCTTTAGTTCACTGACATTAGTCATACCACTCTGTCCTTTCTGTCTTCTCCTCCTTTCCCATGTAGACGTTTTGTTGTTATTATTTCAGTTCTTATTTATATTCTACCTCTTATTACCTCCTGTGGAGTTAGACTTCCTCTACTTCTTTTCCTGGAAGAGTCCTTTCATTATCCTGCAAAACTATCCTTTAAGTATGAAGGAGAAACCCAAACCTTCCCAAACATACAAAAACTGAAAGAATTATTATTAACAACAATAATAGCAAAAACAATAATAACAATAATAACAAAATATTAGCAATAACATAAAAGAAAGGGAACGTTTCTGTTTGATTTTTTTTAAACTTAAAAAGACATTTGTCTTATCTGTGTTGCCAGCTTCTGTTTAAATGCAAATCCAGACTGAATTTGTATGATACTATGGATACAGTATGGATATTTTTCAAAAAATAAAGAACAGAAAGACTATACAATCTCTCTTCTGGACAAACATATATCTGAGGAATGCAAAAATCAATATTAGAAAAGATATATGCATCCCATGGTCATTGTATTTATTTCTTATAATAGCCAATATATGGAAATAATCACAATAATTTGATATACATGCTTGCAGTCAAATTTTATTCAACCAAGAAAAGAAAGGTAATTTAAAAAAATATATATAGAGAGAGAGAATGAGAGACAGAAAGGGACCAGAGCATTCCTCATCTCAGGGCTTATGATGGTGCTGGAATTGAACCTGGGACCTTGTAGCTTGAGGCATAAAAATCTTTTGCATAACTATTACATTATTTACCCAACTGAAAAGAATCAAATCTTGCCATGTACAAGAGTACATTTGAGGTCTGATGCTGAGTGAAATGATTAGATAAAGACAAGTCCACACACCTTCACTTTGACATGGAACCTAAACAAAATAGTTAATAAAAAAATAAAACCAATAGAAAAAGAAACATTCCATTTCAGTGAACAGATTGGTGGTTAGCAGAAGGAAGATGAGATTGGGAGTCAGCTAACAAAGGCCCAAAGTTCAAGTAAATGGTGATTGATGGAAACTAGGTTTTTGGTGAGGGTCCAGGTACAGTATATACAGAAGTGGATTATTATCCTGTATCTCAGAAACTTATATTATGTTGTGAACTAATATTGCCTTGATAAAAAAATTATTGTAACAATAAAGCATTTCTTTTCATAGCATGGAAGTCGATGAGATGATGCCTAAGAATGAATTTGATATACAGGGTACTAATCCTTGCCCTTTCAGTTCATACATTCTGGAAGAATAATTCAGTCTATGATAGTAAACTTTGTTGTAAACAAATTTTGCATCTGAAGTAATGACTTAACAGCTAAACAAAGTCTGATATTTTATTCCCTGTAGCATTTGATACTTGCTATTACAACTTAATAAGCATAAAATAATGGAAACACCTTCAGACCTGTTTGAAAACAGATGCACTTAAAATTTTATTTAGAAATCCATGGCAAAAAAGTTGTAAACAGAATCATTATTTTTATGTATTTAGTGTTTGGATTCAGGGCTCTCTGGGTTTGTGGAATTAACATTTTTTTAAAAGGGAGAAAAAAAACTGCCTTGTGGACACCAAGTCAATGTAGCATAACAGATTACAGTCTTTCCACAGGGTCTTCTAGCTCATCAGTGTGTATTCTACCCAAATATTTCTACCAATTTAAAGTGCATGTTATTTGTCAGCTCAATCAGAACACCTTTGGTAAAGCCATTATTTCTATTTCCAAAGAGTGCATTGTCTTTAGTTCACCTAGCAGAAAAGAACGTCCTTGGTGGCAGTGGTGTCCTATCAATAGAATATGTGTATCACTACCAGACCCCTATTTTTTTTTTTTAGTTTGAATCTCATTTTTTTCTTCTGTTTTGTTTCCAAGTCTTTTAAAGAAAATAGAATAAATCAGAGTAAGATTGTATTTAAACTGAAAAAGTGATGAAACTCAATCATTTGAATCAATATAAAACACTTTATTTTATAAAGACACTACACAACTTAATGTGTATAACTTAAATGTATTTGCCATACCATTTTATTTCCTGTTGTCTTGAAGGTCTATTCAAGGACTGAAATCTTGTTTGATTGCATCAGGATGGCAATGCTTGTTGATCTCATATTTTTTCAGTTTTCTTCTAGATAACAAATAGTCCAGCCCTATTATCACTCTTTGGGGGAGGTGTTTGGTCTTAATTAAAATGAAACTTGATTTCCCAGTTATTGTCATAGATTCTTCATAGTATATATATAGGTGTTCTTTTGACTGGTGTGCTTTGAATCTAATTCTTGTGTGATCTTTGGGTGAATGCTTTGGTTCTTGGTATTCTGTGGTAAACATCTTAGCTGTTCTACCACACAGAGTCACATCCTGCTTTACCCTTTCTGCAACTCTCATCTTTCTACTTTATGATAAACACACCTGTCTAGCTCAGGATACCTCAGAATTAATCCCCATGCAGCAGCAAATTGACTCCAACTCAATACACTCACCCCACATCTATCATTAAGGAGACTAATCAGATATATCTTACTGCATAGGTTTATAACTTACAGTAGAGATTTTCTTGTTTGAAAGTCTGATGTACATTGATAATTGCTTTACTTTTCTTAGGTGAGAATCAGATCTCCATGACCCTCAGATTATCAGAGAACACAGACCAAGATTTTTAAATAAATTCCCTGAAAATCTCATACTTTAGGCAAAGCAACAGGTAGTAAAAGATTTTTCTCTACAATAAATCTCCTTTGAGGGCAAGCAAGTGTCTCACACAATAGAATGAATATATGAGAGCAGCTTCAAAGGGGGGAGCTTCAGGAGTTGTAGTGTTCTTCCTTATCCTTCACCCTCTCTGTCTCTCTCTTTATGTCACATTCTATGTAGAAGAAAGGAAGAGAAATGGCTGTCAGGAGCAGTGGACATATAGGTAATGAGCCCCAATGATAACTCTAGTGGGAAGGAAAAAAGTCCACTCTTTACAACATAACTGTCCCCTTTATATGTTTATCAACTTTGGAAAAGACAAATGATCATAAATTTGTCTCTTGGATGCTGAGGTCAGTCTCAAGCTCACAATATGTGTGTGATCTTCTTTTTTTATTTTACTGTTTATGTAATTTTTGTTTGTTTAAAGAAATGCATATATAGGGGTCAAGAAAGTGACTCAGTACTGTACGCATGATGCTTTGCATTTAATCTCCACCAGCACAAACAACTGTCTCTCTGTTTAACACACACACACACACACACACACACACACACACACACACACACATCTTACATAGTTTTCAAAAGTTTGAAAACCACTGATCCAATAGTTGAGATCTGATTTACTAACTGTAGGGAAAAGCTGAGATTAAAAACTTAACTGAATAAAACATAGAACTTAAGACTTCCTTTTGGAAAATCAATTTCCTACTCATTACTTTTGGAGAGTTGACCTAGAGTTCAAACCTTGGGTAAAAGACACGCTCTTTTTGAAAATCTAGAGAGTATTTTCTTTCAAATGGCCTAAAGAATTAAAATAACCTGCATCTTATATACAAGAAGAAATTCAAATCAGATTCTGCACTCATGTTGAATATTACTGTTTAGAATATGCTCTGTGACATGGGATGCATTTTCTCTTCAGTGACTGACCAATCTTCTATATGCTTGTATTTGAAATTAATTGGGGTTCTGAGACTTGGCTCAACCTGTAGAGCATATATTTTCTGTATGTGAGGATCTGGGTTCAAGCCCATAACCACAATTTAGGAGCACGCAGAAAGGAAAGTTTCATGATTGGTGGAGGATAGTTGATGCATCTCCCTTTCTTTCAATATGTCTCTATCTCCTTCTTTGTTTCTTAGTCTTTATTAAAATTGTAGGAAGAGGTGTTTAAAACTCAACTTCAGTAGTCATTGTTTAAATGTTAGTAGATTAGGCACACCTAGATAATGTCCTAGGAAATATTGGGTTTATATCTCTGTCATCTTATGAACGACCCCCAGACTCTTCAGGGAGGGAGCCAAATGTTAGAGATGCAGATGACTGTATTTTTGCATTATCGCTAGGCGTATGGGCTAGCTAAATGTTAACTCTTAACATATTCTAGACCCTGTGTCTGAGCAGAAGTTGTTATAAAGAAGAACCCTGAAGCCTTTCTCATTGGGGAGACCCTTATGGTATTTTCAGACAAAGGAATGTACAAGCAGACACATTTTTGTAAGCTTAGAGGCAGAGATAAAAATCAATAGATTTTCTAACAACAAATATCAGGAAGTCTGAGATCAGAAAACGTCATCAACAGAAATGTTTCATCTGGGGGTAGTGCCTTGACACATTAAGTTAAGCACACATTTTCCTGAAGTTCAAGCCCCTCATCCTCACCTGCAGAGTGGAAGCTTCAGAAGGGGAGAAGTAGTCTCTCTGTCTCTCTCCATCTCTAGTATCCTTCCCTCTCAATTTCTCTCATCCTAGCAAATAGAAAGTAAATTAATTCTAAAGAAGGTTACCAAGAGAGGTGAATTCAACTTACAAACAACCAGCAGTAACTCAAATTAAAAATATATATATATATTTATTTAAATATATAAATATATTTAAAACATATTTTATACATATATTTAAAATATATTTTATATAAATGTATTTAAAATACATATTTTATATATTTATAAATATATATATATATATCATAAAGTAAAAGAAATCTACTTCTGCTCTAGACCTTTAAACACAGAAAAAAAAAAAGGGAGATACACCAACCCTGCTCCATCAGTCATGGAACTTTCCCTTTGAGGTACTCCTAAGTTTTGATGAGGGGCTTGAACTAAGATACTCACAAATGCAAAGTGTATGTTCTACAGGTTGAGCCAAGTCTCATTATCTCATCATGACAATTTCCTTTATATTATGGGAGCAAACACAGAGGCAGGTATGTATGGACTTCCAAACTAAGGTAGTGACATCATTTACAGTGCTATGAGAAAAAAGAAATATGTTACTTCTATCAAAGACAAAATCAATTGATCAATTAGAAATAAATTATTGCTCATAATTTTGCTCATAATTTTATTTGCTCATAATTTTTGTGCTTCCTGATAACATTGAAAAAAAAAGTCCTTTCATTAATTGGTGTACTGATACACCAATTAATTTCTTTTTTTTTTCTTGATTTCCTCATCTATTTTGATCTTACATACCTATGCTGAATTTAATGGAAACCATTCTGCACAAGGCCTTTTTGTCATATCTGAGGCTATTATGGCAACTTCTGAGTCAAACTACTTAAGAGGCAAAGAGAGTTAAAAAGGAAATATAAAATCTCTAGAGAGACGTATACTATAAATACCTAGGGAGTTAAGGAACAGGTATGTATGCTACTTATGTGCAAATGAAAACATTTAATTATAATGTGTCTTTAGTGATAAATGAGGGGAAAAGTCTTGAATAAATTTCCCATTATAAAATGAGAAATTGCCAAACCTTGTCCTTTTCTTTTGCAACTTGAGAAAGGTGAATGTGTGTGTGTGTGTGTGTGTGTGTGTGTGTGTGTGTGTGTGTGTGTGTGTGTGTTGGGCAGTAAGCAAGCTTCTCCTGCTTAAAGCCTCTGTCTCTAATCCTGCTTAACTAAGCACCGCCCTGCCGGTTTAACACTGCTGTCTATTTACATAAACCACTTTTAACTAAGCACTACCCTGCCTCCAGGGCATTGGTTTAATCCCACTGGTTCATACTCTTTTTGTTCAGCCCCCTCTCCTTGTCACACCCTGATTTCCACCAGTGTCTTTTCGCTCCACCCTCTCTATGCCACATCCTGTTTCCAACCTACTTGGCAAGTATATATAAGGACAGGATTGTGATTAGAGATAGCTTAGATTACACTGCATTCCACATGAATAAAGAGATACTGTTTCCCAGCTCAGCCATGAGTCCCTGGTCGTCTGTCTCCCGCCCACGAAGCCAGCCCGGCATGTATGTGTGTGTATGTGTGTGTGTGTGTGTGTGTGTGTGTGTGTGTGTGTATGTGTGTGTGTATCCTTTAGAGCTATTTTTATTTACCTGATGAACTTGCAAAATGTTGGGTGGCGATAAGTGGCAGAAATGATAATACTTTCACATTATTAAATTTAAGAGTAGGAGCATGAAAAATAAACCTGTTCCTGATCACTTTCTTCTAGAAAATAATGACATATGAGAGGGTCTCGGAGTTACAGAGCCTCAAGCTAAGGTCCATATTGTCACTCAGTGGCTCTGAAAAGATCACACTCTCTGGGGTAGAGAGTAACTTTCACCCCAGGCTCCCCACCTGCAGAGGAGTTGCTTCACAAGTGGTGAAGTAGGTCTGCAGGTGTCTCTCTTTCTCTCTCCCTCTCTGTCTTCCCCTCCTCTCTCCATTTCTCTCTGTCCTATCCAACAATGACGACTTCATTAACAACAACAATAAAACAACAAGGGCAACAAAACGGAATAAAGAAATTTAAAAAAAAAGAAAGTAATGTTCAGATTAGAATTTTTTGTCCTGAGTTCAGGATTAAACCCCAAACTGTTTTCTGTAGTACTGCATAGCACAGAAGATGTCAATTTCTGGGGAAGAAAGAATTCATTAACAGTCCTGCCTAACCTTGAGCTATTGTAGACAGGATGTAAAACCAGTATATGAAGAGTAGGAAATCAGGGCAAGGTCACTAGGATAGTGCATTGCTTTACTGTGTCTGTGAACTAGGTTTGAGCAAGGGCTCCAGTGCATTGAAGGAAGTTTCCATGCTCTGGCCTCTCTCTCTCTCTCTCTGTCTCTCTCTCTCTCTGTCTCTCTCTACTTATCACTCCCTCCCTCCCTCCCTCTCTCTCTCACACACACATTCCTTCACTGTCTTTTTGTCTCTATTAAAAAATAGAATAGGAAATGATATTTCATTCCTTTTTCAAGGTGTCACATATAGCCAGAAATAGTTCAGCATGTAAGGCATGTGGCTTCTCATGCACACAGCCTCTGTCCTTCCAGTACTATGTCACTGGAGGAAGATCCTGTGCTGTGATGCTTTTTCCTCTCTCCTTCTGTCTGTCTATCTCTCTTTATGTCTCTCTGAGATAAAAAGAATGAATAGCTAGTCTAGGAACATTGTGTGAATCAGACAATAATAATAAAAACAACTACAACAATAGTAAATAAGTAAAAAAAATGAGTCTGGACTCCACTACACTGGAAAAAATAAAACAAGGTGTGGTGGTGTCTTCCCCTTTCTCTCTTCTCTTCCTCCCCTCCCCTCCACTCCCCTCCCCTCCCCGCCCCTCCCCTCCCCTCCCCTCCCCTCCCATTCCCTTCCCTTCTCTCTCTCTCTCTCTTCCCTTCTATCTCTGTCTAATAAAATAAGCCCAAAGCAGCAAAGCTCCAGTGATGACTAGAAATAAACAAAATATTATTTAAACTAATTGAAAGTGTCTCTGTAACTCCAGATCACACATACACAAGGTCTTCACAGGGGTGGAAAGGGACTTAAATGTAGCATGGGCAAGAAACAGGTGCCAAACAGTGGGAGAGTCAAGGGCACACACAACAATGAGAGGAGAAAAGCTCTGTTTCTGTTCTGTTTTTTCAATAGCGTAATGGACCCCACACTTAATGTTTTCTATAACAATTTATGTCTTATGTGTGTCTATGGAAGCCATTCATCATTATATCATCTTTTTTTTTTTTTTTGCAGTGGTCAGCACTATGGATACAGGGTGCCTTCTCTCCATTGATAATGCTAAGCTGCAAATTACAATTACAGGAATAGCTTCAAACTGACCTTTGGGGGAGGATCTGTTTCCCTCTAAAGCATACTCATTGCAGACAATCTTAAAGTCTGAGTCCTTGACTGTGGAGTACAATAAAAATCAATTGTTGAAAAAGCAATGAACTGCTGCCTTTCATATAACGTAGTGCAGTTTGGCTTTGCCAAGCCCACGTTTTACGTCTTGCTCTAGGATAATGTTAATGTTGGGTAGAAACAAGGTCCTTTTCTCTCTGTGTTCTCATACAAAACCCCCATGAATGATAATACTGAAAAGGTGGTATTGGTTTAAGTAAAACTGGATGAAAATATTTTTTTTTTGGTATGTGTGCAAAGGAAGTTTGAATGGGCCACACAAAATGAATATTAAGTTTCCTGCCATATGCCTCATTACTTTGGTAGATAACTTGCCTTTGAGGCGGTGAAGTGAAGAATAAGGAACCAGGGCCTGTCCATTTCTGCAGAGCAACGGATACACATTCATTCTACAAAGATTAGGTGGAGTTAGTGTACTTTCTTAGAATATCTGTGCACTGGACTAGAAATGGTGCCTTTATTATGATTCTTTAAGGCCTTGCTATTTCCAATAATGAATGGAAACCTTTCTTATTATTTTATTTTGCCTCGGGCCTATTGCTGGATGCTGGTCCTTGCATCAATCTACCATGAATCCTGGGGGCGGGTCACTTTTCTTTTCTCTTATTTTGTTTTGTTTTCTTTCCTCTTCTTTTATTTTCTTTTTCTCTTTTTCATTTTGATAGAGGTGAGAGAAAAAGGGGGAGACAGAGAGAGATATCTGGAGCACTGCTCCACTGCATATGAAGCCCCCTCCCACAGGTGGGTATTGGGGACTTGAACCTGGTTACTACTGTGCATGCTAATATGTGCACAACAAACCAGCCCCCAGGAAGTTATTTATTCAATAACCAAAACTAGGTGGCCAAGTAGTGATGCACCCAGTAGAAAATGCATGTTATCATGCATGTTATCATGCATGTTATCATAGAGGACCATGGTTGAAATCTCTGGTCCTTTCCTGCAGTATGCAGAGTGGGTGGTAGGGGGTAGGGGCTTCATGAAACATAGGGAAGTGCTACAGGTCTCTCTTTCTCTCTCTCTCTTCCTTTCTCCCTGACTCTATCACTACTATTTTATTTCTTTAAGACAGAGAGAAATCAAGAAGGAAGGAGAAGGAAGCGAGAGAGAGAGTGGTAGAGTGGGAGGGAGAGAGATAGACATTTGCAACATTGCTTTACCACTTGGGAAGCTTTCCTCCTGCATGTAGGGATTAGGGGCTTGAATCTGACTTTTTGTGTTTTATTGATTTAATAATGATTGATAAGATTGTGAGATTCAGGGGGTACAAATCCATACAGTTCCTACCACTAGAACTTCCATCCACTCCCTTGGAAGTTTCCCTATTCTTTATCCCTCTGGAGTATGGATCTAGGATCATTATGGGGAAGAGAAGGTGGGAAGTCTGGCTTCTGTTATTGCTTCTCCACTGGACATTGGTGTTGATAGGTTGATCCATACTCCCAGCCTGTTTCATACTCCCAGCCTGCACCTGAGAGGTGCGGTACCAGGAGACATCGGTGCGGTTTGCTCAGGGACATCAGGCTGGTGAACCTGGATTCCTGAGAACTGGAACATGTATGCTTTACCTGGTATGTCACCACCTGGCCCCCATGTACCACTCTCTTTTTTCTTTTGTCTCTTCCTTTCTATATCTCTGTTTTCACCTCCATCAAATAATAGAAAAATAATATGGCTACTGGGAGTCACTATGCAAATACCAAGTGGCAATGCCAATGATAATCTTGTGGCAAAAATAAATAAATGGGAGTCGGGCGGTAGCGCAGTGGGTTAAGCGCACGTGGTGCAAAGCACAATTACCTGAGGAAGGATCCCGGTTTGAGCCCCTGGCTCCCCACCTGCAGGGGAGTCGCTTCACAGGTGGTGAAGCAGGTCTGCAGGTGTCTGTCTTTTACTCCCCCTCTCTGTCTTCCCCTCCTCTCTCCATTTCTCTCTGTCCTATCCAACAACGATGACATCAATAATAACTACAACAATAAAACAACAAGGACAACAAAAGGGAATAAATAAATAAATAAATACAAAAATTAAAATAAATAAATAAATAAGCAGAATTAGAAAAATAACAAGTTATAGTCATTGTTTGCACATTATGCATAGCATTTGCATGCATGCTTAAATGCAAATATAAAATTAATTGTTCCTAAAGGTTGGAATAGTACAGATGATTAGTCAACAATTTGTTATGTTAACTCTTACTTTAGCCGCCAGGTTCCAGATGCTACCATAATGACACCCGGACTTCCCTGGGCAGATGACTCCACCATTGTGTCCGGGAGCCCACTTCCCCAGGGCCCCCCCGGCCCGCCACACACACCAGGGAAAGAGAGAGACAGGATGGGAGTGTGGATCGACCTAACAGTGCCCGTTTTCAGTGGGGAAGCAATTACAGAAGCCAGAACTTCCACTTTCTGCACCCATAATGTCCCTTGGTCCATGCTTCCAGAGGGATAAAGAATAGGAAAGCTCTCAGGGGAGGGGATGGGATATGGAGTTCTGGTGGTGGGAATTGTATGGAGTTGTACTCCTCTTATCCTCTGTTTTTTTTGTCACTGTTTCCTTTTTATAAGTAAAAATTATATATATAAAAAAATGTTCCAACAGCAGGTAAAAGTGCTCACTTGGTAGTGCTCCTGCCATGGCTGTACCTCAGGTTGGAGTCAGCCCCTATTGAGTTGGAGGATGTAAGTCTTGCTGCTGTGATGTCTCATTTCCTCTCTCTGATCTGTCTCTCTGTCTTTATTTCTTTTCTTATTTTGAATATGTATTTTATTTAAAAAATTATTTATAAAATGGAATTATGGACAAGACCATAACATAAGAGGGCTACAATTCCACACAGTTCCCACCACCAGAACTCTGTATCCCATCCCTTTCCCTGATAGCTTTCCTATTCTTTATTGCTCTGGGAGCATGGACCCAGGATCATTATGGGGTGCAGAAGGTGGGAGATCTGGCTTCTGTGATTGCTTCCCTGCTGAACATGGGCTTTGGCAGGTATGTTCATCCATACTCCCAGCCTGTCGCTATCTTTCCCTAGTGGGGCAGGGATCTGGGGAGGTGAAGCTCCAGGACAGAATGGTGAGGGCGTCTGCCTTGGGAAGTCAGGTTGGTGTCAAGGAAGCATCTGGAAACTGGTGGATGAAAAAACGTTAAGATATAAAGCAGAAAACTGTTAAATAATCAGGAACCTAGATGCAAGAATTTTGCAGATGAGATTTTGGGTCTCATTTTGGAAAAAAACTGGTAGATCTACTTTATGTATATCCCAATGGGCCCATCACTTTACTAGTTTTTGCCTTCACTTGATGTCTAATATGCAGATGGACTCAGGTTTTTGTCTGGGGAGATGGGGTCACAGTTGGAAAAAGGACTAGAAAGTTGGATCAGAGAAGAGAGTAACTCCAGAATATGGGAAAAGTATGTAAATATAATTAACTATAAACCCAGTCTATTTGATCTGGGGCCCATATTCATTGCAGGAGCCTATGTAACCTCTGCATCCCTCTAGGTCTGAGCTCTCACTCTGTGGTCATGATTAGGAACATTCTATGCTGCACTAATTTCAGGACCCATCTTCTTTGAGTGGTAGAGTATGTTGCCCACCCTCCCTTCAGAGAAAGGGAAATCCCCTACAAATATTGACTCATATTGAGGGGAAGGTCCTCTAGTGCCAGGATAGCCTGAGGGTGCTTCTTCCGAAGAAGTGCTCTCTGGGTTGGAGACAACTTGACTAGAGCCAACCTAGGCTGCTGTGTGGGAGAGGGATGAGGAACTCGTGCTGGGCTGGTGTCACAAGAGAGAGACTCTGGGAGTCTCGGAGCTGGAAGGCAATTCCAAGTGTGTTCAATCAGAAGAGCAGCTGTATATCTACTCGCCAAGTAGGGTGGAAACAGGATGTGACGTAGAGAGGGTGGAGCGAAAAGGGAGTGGTGGAAATCAGGGTGTGTCCAGGAGAGGGGGCGGAGCAAAAAGAGTATGAACCAGTGGGGATTAAACCAATGCCCTGTAGGCAGGGCAGTTCCCAGGTAACAGTGGTTATGTAAATAGACCACAGAGTTAAGCAGGGGGAAGATGGCATACTGCCCAACACTCTAGGGGTCCACAAAGGGGTCCATTATATTGTTTCTGATGGAGATGACCAGCTAGGCCCATCATGTCTGTGTGGAAATCCCTAGACTCCTAGGAAATCCCTAGTCATTATTAGAGACATATTAACAATCTGATCCTGCAGTTAAAATTCAATCAGATTACCAGTTTGAAGTTTTAAGTGCTTAGATTGAAGGAATATATACTCATAACTACGGTCTATGCATCAAAGTTTGAGGCATTTAATCCATTTTTTAAAATTTTTTTTTTATTAAAGAAAGGATTAATTAACAAAACCATAGGGTAGGAGGGGTACAACTCCACACAATTCCCACCGCCCAATCTCCATATCCCACTCCCTCCCCCGATAGCTTTCCCATTCTCTATCCCTCTGGGAGCATGGACCCAGGGTCATTGAGGGTTGCAGAAGGTAGAAGGTCTGGCTTCTGTAATTGCTTCCTCGATGAACATGGGCGTTGACTGGTCGGTCCATACTCCCAGTCTGCCTCTCTCTTTCCCTAGTAGGATGGGTCTCTGGGGAAGCTGAGCTCCAGGACACATTGGTGGTGTCTTCAATCCAGGGAAGTCTGGCCAGCATCCTGATGACACCTGGAACCTGGTGACTGAAAAGAGAGTTAACATACAAAGCCAAACAAATTGTTGAGCAATCATGGACCCAAAGCTTGGAAAAGTGGAGAGGAAGTATTAGGGAGGTACTCACTGTAAACTCTAGTATACTTCTGCTTTCTTACTTTGGTGCCATACTCCAAACTCAGTCAATTTCTGCTTTGCGTTTCTACTTCTTTTTTTTTTTTACATGCATAACATTCCCCAGATTCCCATTTAGCAATACAACCCCCACTATTTCATTCATCATTTTTCATGGACCTGTATTCTCCCCACCCACCCACCCACCCCAGAGTCTTTTACTTCGGTGTAATACTCCAATTCCATTTCAGGTTCGACTTGTGTTTTCTTTTCTAATCTTGTTTTTCAACTTCGGCCTGAGAGTGAGATCATCCCATATTCATCCTTCTGTTTCTGACTTATTTCACTCAACATGATTTTTCCAAGGTCCATCCAAGATCGGCTGAAAACGGTGAAGTCACCATTTATTACAGCTGAGTAGTATTCCATTGTGTATATATACCACAACTTGCTCAGCCACTCATCTGTTGTTGGACACCTGGGTTGCTTCCAGGTTTTGGCTATTACAAATTGTGCTGCCAAGAACATATGTGTACACAGATCTTTTTGGATGAATGTGTTGGGTTCCTTAGGATATATCCCCAGGAGGGGAATTGCAGGGTCATAGGGTAGGTCCATTTCTAGCCTTCTGAGAGTTCTCCAGACTGTTCTCCACAGAGGTTGGACCAATTGACATTCCCACCAACAGTGCAGGAGGGTTCCTTTGACCCCACACCCTCTCCAGCATTTGCTGCTGTTACCTTTCCTGATGTGTGACATTCTCACAGGAGTGAAGTGATATCTCATTGTTGTCTTTATTTGCATTTCTCTGACAATCAGAGACTTGGAGCATTTTTTTATGTGTTTCTTGGCCTTTTGGATCTCTTCTGTGGTGAATATTCTGTCCAATTCCTCCCCCAATTTTTGGATGGGGTTATTTGTTGTCTTGTTGTTGAGTCTGATAAGCTCTTTATATATGTTGGTTATTAAACTCTTATCTGATGTATGGCATGTAAAGATCTTCTCCCATTCTGTGAGGGGTCTCTTGATTTGGGTAGTGGTTTCTTTTGCTGTGAAGAAGCTTTTTAATTTGATGTAGTCCCATAGGTTTATACTTGCCTTAGTCTTCCTTGTAATTGGATTCGTTTCACTGAAAATGTCTTTAAAATTTATGCGGAAAAAAGTTCTTCCAATATTTTCCTCTAAGTATCTGATAGTTTGTTGTCTAACATCCAAGTCCTTGATCCACTTGGAATTTACTTTTGTATTTGGTGAAATACAGTGATTCAGCTTCATTCTTCTGCATGTTTCAACCCATTGTTTCCAACACCATTTGTTGAAGAGACTCTGCTTCCCCCATATAATAGTCTGGGCCCCTTTGTCAAAGATTAGATGTCCATAGGTGTGGGGCCTCATTTCTGGGCTCTCAGTTCTATTCCACTGGTCAGTGTGTCTGTTCATGTTCCAGTACCAAGCAGTTTTGATGACAATGGCCCTATAATATAGTTTGAGATCTGGCAGTGTGATGCCTCCGGTTCTGTTCTTTTTTCTCAAGATTGTTTTGGCAATTCTAGGTCTTTTCTGGTTCCAGATAAACATTTGTAGCATTTGTTCTATTCTCCTAAAAAATGTGCTTGGGATCTTGATGGGGATAGCATTAAATTTGTAGATGGCTCTGGGTAATATATTCATTTTGATGATGTTAATTCTTCCAACCCATGAGCATGGAATATCTTTCCACTTCTTTGTGTCTTTTTCAATTTCTTTGAGTAGTGACTCATAATTTTCAGTATACAAGTCTTTCACTTCTTTGGTTAGGTTTATTCCTAGATATTTTATTGTTTTTGTTGCTATTTAAAAAGGAACTGATTTCTGGATTTCAATTTCTTCTAACTTAGTGTTTGCATAGAGGAATGCCACTGACTTTTGAATGTTAATTTTATAGCCTGACACATTACTGTATTGCCTGATGATTTCCAAAAGCTTCTTGCTAGATTCCTTAGGTTTTTCCATGTATACTATCATGTCATCTGCAAATAAGGAGAGTTTGACTTCTTCTCTTCCAATCTGTATGCCTTTAATTCCTTGCTCCTGCCCGATTGCTATGGCAAGAACTTACAACACTATGTTGAATAGTAATGGTGATAGTGGGCAGCCCTGTCTAGTACCTGATCTGAGGGGAAATGCTTCCAGTTTTTCACCATTGAGTATGATGTTGGCTGTAGGTTTGCTATATATAGACTCCACTATCTTCAGGAATTTTCCATCTATTCCTATTTTTTGTAGTGTTTTGATCATAAAGGGATGTTGTATTTTGTCAAAGGCTTTCTCTGCATCTATTGATATGACCATGTGGTTTTTGGTCTTGCTTTTTTTGATGTGGTGGATCACATTGATTGATTTACGTATATTAAACCAACCTTGCATGCCTGGAATAAACCCCACTTGGTCATGATGAACAATTTTTTTGATATACTGCTGTATCCGGTTGGCTAGAATTTTGTTCATTATTTTTGCATCTATGTTCATCAGAGATATTGGTCTGTAGTTTTCTTTTTTGGTTGTGTCCCTGACTGCTTTTGGTATCAGGGTGATGTTGGCTTCATAGAAGCTGGAAGGGAGTATTCCAGTGTCTTCAATCTTCTGGAAGACTTTTAAAAGTAGAGGTATTAGTTCCTCTTTGAAGGTTTTGTAGAATTCATTTGAAAAACCATCTGGTCCAGGACTTTTATTTTTGGGAAGATTTTTGATAACTGTTTCAATTTCATTAGCTGTGATGGGCCTGTTCATGTTATCCACTTCCTCTTTACTTAGTTTTGGAAGTTGGTAGGTATCTAGGAAATCATTCATTTCTTCCAGGTTCTCTAACTTGGTGGCATATAGTTGTTCATAGAAGCCTCACATGATATGTTGAATTTCTGCGGTGTCTGTTGTGATATCTCCTCTTTCATTTACTATCCGATTTATTTGGGTCTTTTCCCTTTTTTGTTTTGTGAGTCTGGCTAAAGGTTTGTCGATTTTGTTTACTCTTTCGAAGAACCAACATTTACTTTCATTGATCTTTTGTATGGTTTTCCTATTCTCAATGTTATTTATTTCGGCCCTAACTTTAGTAATTTCTGTCCTTCTGGTTGCTTTAGGGTTCCTTTGTTGTTCTTCTTCTAGGTCTTTAAGATGTGCAATCAGGCTGTTTATTTGTGCCTTTTCTTGTTTCCTAATGTGTGCTTGTATAGCTATGAACTTCCCTCTTAGGACTGCTTTAGCTGTGTCCCCAATATTTTGATAGCTTGTGTCTTCATTTTCATTGAACTCTCGAAACATTTTGATTTCTTCCTTGATTTCCTCTTTGACCCAGATGTTGTTAAGAAGTGTACTGTTGAGCTTCCACATTTTGGCACTGTTACTAATCTTTTGTTGATTGTTAAGTGTTAGTTTAATTCCACTGTGGTCTGAGAAGATGCTTGGGATGATTTCAGTGCTCTTGAATAGGCTGATGCTGTCTTTGTGGCCTAACATATGGTCTATCCTTGAGAATGATCCATGTGGATTTGAGTAAAATGTGTATTCCAGTTTCTTGGGATGAATGACTCTGAAAATGTCCAATAGTTCTAGTTTATCTATCTCTTCATTTAGCTCCCTTATGTCTTTACTGATTTTCTTCCTGGATGATCTGTCAAGTTGAGAGAGTGGGGTGTTGAAGTCCCCTACTATGATTGTGTTACTGTTAATATATTGCTGTAGCTCTTTCAGTAGAAGTTTGATGTATTTAGATGGTTTCTCATTGGGTGCATAGATATTAATAATTGTTAAGTCCTCTTGATTGACTGATCCTCTGAGCTTTAAGTAGTGTCCATTCCTATCTTTTTTAATCTTATCTATTTTAAAGTCTATCATGTCAGATATGAGAATAGCTGTTCCTGCCCTTTTTTGTGGGCCATTGGCTTGAATGATAGTTTTCCATCCTTTCACTTTAAGTCTGTGTTTGTCTTGTTGCATTAGGTGAGTTTCCTGTAGACAACATATTGTTGGATTGTATTTTCTGATCCATCTTCCTACTCTGTGTCTTTTAATAGGTGAATTCAGGCCATTGACATTTATTGATATCAAAGATTGAAGATATTTTAACGCCATTCTTGTAGAGTTTTAGAGTGTTTTGATATATATTCTATTTGTGGTCGTCTGGTTGTTTATAGGAAACCTTTCAGAACTTCTTTCAAGGCAGGCTTGGTGATGGTTGCTTCCTTCAACTGTTGCTTGTCTGAGAAGGTTTTGATGCTTCCATCTAGTCTGAATGACAATCTGGCAGGATATAGTATTCTTGGCTGAAAGCCTTTCTCATTGAGCACTTGATAGATATCTTGCCATTCTCTTCTGGCCTGTAGTGTTTGTATGGAGAAGTCTGCTGCTAATCTTATGGGTTTTCCTTTGTAGGTGACTCTTTGTTTTTCTCTTGCAGCCTTGAGGATCCTTTCTTTATCCTTATTCCTTTCCAATCTAAGTATGACATGTCTTGGTGTCTTTAGGTCTGGGTTAATTCTGTTTGGGACCCTCTGGGCTTCTTGAATCTTTATGTCTTTGGTGTTGTCTAGACTAGAGAAATTTTCAGCTATTATGGCCTGGAGAACGCTTTCTTCCTCCCCTTCTCTTTCTTCCTCTGGTAAGCCAATAATGCGTATATTGTTTCTTTTGAAGTCATCCCATAGGACTCTGTTGTTGTTTTCAGCATCTCTTAATCTCTTTTTGAGATCTCTTACTTCTTTTTTAGTTGTCTCTAATTCATCCTCAATCTTGCTAATTCTGTCTTCAGCCTCATTGATTCTATTCTCTCTGCCCTCTACTGCTTTCTGGAGTTCATCTATTTTGTTGCCCTGCTGATACTGTTTTAGCTTGTTCAGCTAGTTGCCTTCTTAGCTCAGCAATTTCAGCTTTCAGCTCTCTAATAACCATGAGATTATTAGAATTTTCTTTCATATTCTCATTTGTTGTTCCTGCAGTTCTGATTACAATTTTTTCAAATTCTTTACTCACTCCTGTTATTATTTCCTTAGCTAATGTTTGGATGTTGAACTCGTTCTTTTGTGCTTCGCCCTCTGGAGGACTTTTAGCTGGACTCTTGTTCTGGTTCGAGTCTCCATTATTTTTTCTTGTTGTTTTAACCATTTTATATAAGTTAACAGTTTTTTCAATCCCTGAGTTGGAGTTCAGTGGTGTAAAAGCCTTTTTTTTTCCCCTGTAGGCTATGGTAGCCTGAGGGCTATTAAACTATCAATAGGCTTCTTGGCTTAATCAATGACTCCTGACCAAGAGATAAAGCGTGGTGTGGCAGAGATAATCCAGTGGTTATGCAAAGAGACTTTCACAGCCCTTCAGCTATGCCACCGATGTATAGGTCTTCTCCTGAATTTCCCGGTTAGATCTCTGTGCCCTGGTGTCCCTCCCTGTTGCTGCTCCAGATTCTGAGGGTAGTAGCAATGGAGACTCAGAGTTGCACTTGGTGAGTCTCTGGGGAGTCCTTTCCTCCCTTCAGCTATCCCCTTGTTGGTGGAGCAGACTGGAGGTGGTGTCTCCACTGACAAACTGTCGAACTGTTAGCAGTCACTTAATCTCTTCTTAGGCCCCTCTCTCCTCTCTGTCACCAGCCACGTGTGTTTGTACTCACGGGTGATTTACTGGGTTTCTGTGGTCATTCTAGTCCTGTCTTGTTTCGGTCCGGGTGGTCTCCTTTGGTATTCCTAGTTGATCCGGGAGAGGAGAGGAGAGGAGAGAAAGCGATCTACTGCTAGTAGCTCCACCTCCGGAAGTCCATTTAATCCATTTTTCCTTTCTCATATTAATTAAATAGTGATTTATGAGCCTATATGTTAATAGAAGTGTATATTAACACCATCCCACACCCAAAGGTCTGTGTTCCTCCTCCCCCATCTTTTTTTTTTATCTGAAAAAAAATATTTGTCACCCTGTCATGATTATGTGAATATATGAATAAGTGTGTGTGTATACATGTATGTATGTACATATATATTATATATTTCTTTGAAAATTCTGGGGAAAATATAAAGTAACCTTAATTTGGAAACTAATGCACATTTAGCAACCATATTAATATCAATAAGCAAGTTCATTTATAGAGAAATAGATATTTTTTTTACAAGGAAAGGCTAGGTATGTTTTGAAGTTAGTGGAGCAAGGTACTTTAAATTGCTAGTTCAGACTTTTTTTTTTTTTTTTTACCTTCAGGCTTATTACTGGGACTCAGTACCTGCACTATGACTCCACTTCTCCTGGAGGCTATTTTCTAAATTTTCTTTTTTTTGGAGGGCCAGCAAAGTAGCTCACATGGATAGTGAATTGCTTTACTGCGAGCTCTACCCCAGGTAGAACCCAACCCCCAGTGTTGAAGAAAACTTCATTGCTATGGTTTATTTTTTCTTTTTCTTTTTTAATTTCTTTATTGGGGGATTAATGTTTTACATTCAACAGTAAATACAATAGTCTGTACATGCATAACATTTCTCAGTTTTCCACATAACATTAATTTCTCCATTTTGTTGTTGTCATTACTGCTGTTGTTGTTGTCAGATAGAACGAAGAGAAATACAGAGAGGAGAGGAAGACAGAGAGGGGAAGAGAAAGATAGATACCTGCAGACTTGTTTCACCACCTGTGAAGCAAAGCCCCTACAAGTAGGGAGCAGGGGATTCAAACCGGGGTCCTCATGCTGGTCCTTGTGCTTGGTACCATGTGTGCTTAACCTGATGTGCTACCACTGGCCCCCATGTTCATACATTTCCAGGACCCTCACCTGCTTCCTAAACTCTCATTCATGGATTATAATCCCAAGGTGTTCTATGAATACTAAAGTGGTTGGATGGACTAATTTACTATGGAAAGTTGAGCCTGCCCCGTGTTACAGTATTTCTCTATCATTTAGTTTTACTGGATTGTATCAATGCATATGTTTCTATTTATTCTCTTCTCTCTGTAAATATTGCTTCTTAGTACATCTGTTAAATGGTGTATCCCTCTGAATTCTCACAAGCAAAACAAAACAAATTCAGTTTTCCAGTGCTTAGTTGGAAATGTGTGTACCCTTTGGAGATAATGCTGATCAAATATGGTATAATGAATCTGCAGAAGTTTGAATTGTGTGATGGTGATAGTAAACAGATACTGAGAATATCATATACACTCTCAGCTCCTCAGTAATATATGACATTCAATTTAAACTGGCCACCCCCTTAGTTGCAACATGACATCGACATTGGTTTCCTCTCTCCCATGTGCCCAGAGTAAATTTTATATCAAGTGAAGAAATTTGGTAAAAAATATGCTATTCTGGTGATTTTATTACTTTAGTATTCTACAGTTTGTGTCCCACAGAACTAACTCATTGCTGTGTTGCCATTTTGTGACTAATATTGTCTTTAGAACAATATTCCCTTTGGATACTGCTGCTCAGGATTTCACAAGAAGGTCACAGTACACTGAAGTGAATGAGTGCACCTTCCTATGGCTGGGTTAATATCATCAATGGATGTGATCAACACAATTCTGAGTGAGAATGTTTATAAATATCTGTATTATTAAACAATCCATGTGCTGGCCTAGCTTCACAGGTGGGTGACAGATGACCAGGGACCCATGGCTGATCTGGGAAAACAGTTCAATTTTTATTGATGAGTGGGGATGCAGTGCAATAAATCTAATCACTATTCATTAGAAAATCCTGTCCTTTATATCTCCTGAGGCGGAAGTGTCAGGAATAGGAAGTAAGTAGGATAGGGCGTGGGGAGAAGGAAATAAGCACACAAACCAGTGTGATTTAACGTTGGAAAACAGGATGTGACTAGGAGAGGGGGCAGTGTGAAAAATGAGCTCGAACCAATGGGGATTAAACCAGTGCAGGTCTCAAACAAAGCAATGATTATGTAAATAAACCATAGCATTAAGCAATGCAAGTGAATCTAATGTGATGATCAAAACAGAAGGGGTCTTAGAAGCAGAATTAGAAGCAGACCAACATCCATGTTTCCAGAATATTGAAAAGAACACAAAAGTCAGGTGTTAGATTCCTGACTTAAAACAGGATGCTATTTATTGAGTTACTCTTGGGATTGGTAGTTTCATATGACTCTCCCCCCCCATTGTCTTAAATTCCTTTGAGTCCCTAAGACCACAGCCATAGAACTTTATATGATTTTTGAGAAGTCATGATACTTTTGGTTTCTTTTAAGTCCTTTTGCTGAAAAATAATATTGTATTTCATATAAAAGTCATGATATTGTCTGAAGCAATATTTTTGCTGACCCACATCAAGTGGGAACACAGCTCGTCTGCTCTGTGGACTCTGATCTCTTTTTTAAAATTAGGGGGAAATATAGGGAGAAGAACCCTATAAATTCTATCTATAAAGTTGTGAAAACTCACTGAACAGAAAACAAATTTCAGGCTGAAAAAGTCACCTACAACCAACTCTTGGACTTTCAGCAAGACTAAATTAACTCAGGAAACTACATGATTTTATTTCCACCTGAAAATTTGAGTCTGAAGTAACGGAATCAATTTAATTTCTTTTGTTTTAAAGAATTTCTGAAGCTTTATTTATATATACCATCATATTTTGGTATGAAACTATAAGGTTCTATATTTGTTTATATTGAGAAAAAATGGTTACAGTAAACCTAGTTCATTCATTCCCTATGTCAGCATCAGTCATTACTGTTAGTGCACATGGTATATAGACACCTCAAAATCAAGGGCAAACTTGTACCTTAGACAGGGCTGTATTCTGGAATCAAATGCAAGACTTAAACTACAAAGCTTGAATTTCTCAATAGGAAAGTTATTTTACTTGTGGAACTGCCTTTCCTTGTCTTTAATATAGGAATTAATAAATTATGTAACTGAATAAAATATCTGCCACATAAACAACCTATCAATCTTGGTAAATACTACTTACATATTGTTTTTATAGCATGTCTGTGTGTTTCAGTTGACTATAGTTGAAGAGGTGATGAGAAACCTAGTGATCTTGAAGGTCTGAAGCAGAAAATAATAGCTAAAGTAAGATAGCAGCCTTGGCCAGCCTGTTGTAAATATCTTTTTGTGTCTAGTTATAGGTATTTTCTATATGCACCTGCCCTCTCACTGATATTTCATTTTCCTTTCTATTGCCCCTTGTACTGTTTTTTTTTTAAATATTTATTTTATTTATTTATTCCCTTTTGTTGCCCTTGTTGTTTTATTGTTGTAGTTATTATTGTTGTTGTCGTTGTTGGATAGGACAGAGAGAAATGGAGAGAGGAGGGCAAGACAGAGAGGAGGAGAGAAAGATAGACACCTGCAAACCTGCTTCACCGCCTGTGAAGCGACTCCCCTGCAGGTGGGGAGCCGGGGTTCGAACCGGGATCCTTAAGCCGGTCCTTGTGCTTTGCGCCACCTGCGCTTAACCCGCTGCGCTACAGCCCGACTCCCAACCCTTGTACTGTTTTATCATGTTTCTTCTGTCAAATAAAACTCCACAGTTGGTGAACCAGGTGGTGTTATACCTGGCTGACTGTACATATTATAACACACTAGGATCCACATTAAAACACCCTTTCCCATCTTAAGGGGGAAAGTTTCACAGGTGGTAGGACAGGTGGGCCAGTACTGAAAATCTCTCTCTCTCTCTCTCTCTCTCCTCCCACTCTACGTACTTCTTCCTTCTCAATTTCTCTTTATAAATTTCTCTATCTAGTTAATCAATACATGGTAAATAAATATTAAAAAATGAGTATAAAGAGTATAAAACCCCACAATTTTGCTGATCCTCACCCACTGGGAAGCCTCTGACATGCATTTGCTCTATCAGACACATTAATGATGAAAAGGAAGCATGAATTTTAAGTTACAATAGTCTGAGCAGCATTAGGTTTATAGTAAAATGAGAATGGAAGGTTCCTATATATTCTTTAATTTTTCCCTAGCAACTAGATCTTGTATTAAAAATTCACATTTGCTACAATCTATAAATCAATATCATCACATTATACCCCAAAGTGCATAGTTTATATTAGGAGTCAGTCTTTTCATATTCTGTTGTGACTTTTGGCAAATGTAGGATGATGTTTACCTACATTTTCAGTATCAGACAGAATAACTTCACAAACATAAACATTAGCCTTCCACCTATTTGTCCTCCCCCTTCTAAGTGTCTGGTAAATCCCTTGTAGTTTACTAAATTCACAATTTTGTCATTTCTTGAATATCAGCTAGTTGGAGTGCTGTAGATTTAAAAATATCATATTTGTACTGGTTTTCTCTATTCAACATTGTGCATTTAAGGCCCTTCCATGTCATTTGTGGCTTCCCAGCTCACGTATTTTTATCACTAAATATTTTTTGCTGTATAAACACACAACAGTTTGTCCATTCTTCCATTGTAAGACATCTCGTTTGCTTCCAAGTTTGGGTATTTGTAAGCAAAGCTGCGATAAAAATTCCTTTGTAGATTTTTTTTTTTTTTTTGGTATCACATACGTTTTGACTTATTTGGATCCATTAGAAAAATGAATTCTGAGTCTTTGTATTATTTTGGATGGGACTTGAAGGAATCACAGTGAGATCAAATATAAAGAGAAGAATGAATACTTGATTATCTCACTCATAGGTAGAACTTCAGAAGCAGGGACAGAAAGACAAAACACAAAGGGAATCTTGTGCTGAGTGTGGTATATTACACCAAAACAAAGGACTTTGATGTGTAATAAATTATAATTGTTATATACATATACATGTATATATATATATATATATATATATGACTTCAAAACCTATATAAAGAGCATCATAATATAAGAAAAATCAGCCTTCCTCTCCCACATTTTAACCTCAGACTGTCAAGAGATAGGTTCTCTGTATCAGTAACTGGATAAAGAGTGAAGAAAGTTTTGTTTAAAATATTATTTTTCTATTACTAAATCTCCATATTAGAGTGTAAACCTCAAACATATCCAACCAATGGACAAACTGGGAGAGGACTTTAAGTTAGTGTTGTTAGTTCATTGTTGTGCTCACCAAGACCTATCAACATGGTTGGGTCAATGCCCTGATTCTGTGAAATTGAATAGAATGTCTTGCTTCCCACAATTCAATTTTTCCAAATCTGTTCTTAGAATGAACAGGTTAATCTATTTCTGACAGAGGGCAATAAGGAAGAAAGGAGGTACAAGAAGCATTGTGATCCTGGTGCATCATTGTGGAAAGGGAGCTAAGTTGGTGGTAAGAGTTGTTTTTCAGATACCTATCATGGGGAGGTGATAAATTGTACCCATGTGCCAACAAATATACTATAAGCCATTAAACATCCAGTAAAATAATTTAAAAAGAAGGAAAGAAAATATAAAGGAAGGAAGGAAGGAAGGAAGGAAGGAAGGAAGGAAGGAAGGAGGAAGAGAGAGAAGGAAGGAAAGAAGAAAGGAAAAGAAGAAGGTAAGAAATCAATGGCTGGTTCAAAGGATAAGAACACACCTAGTGTTCACTTTTTATTTAATGTTTTATTTTAGATAGAGACAGAGAGAAATCAAAAAGGAAGTGGGGGATAGAGAGGGAGAAAGAAAGAGAGACATCTACAGCACTGCTTCACAACTTGTGAAGATTCCTTCTTTTAAGTGGGGAGAACATGCCAAGTGTTCTAAGATACTGACAACTCTTCAGGGTGACTGCCCTATTTTACACACATGTCAAGGATGAGTGAAACTCCTGTTACCCTTAAATACTTGGTGTTTTTAGTACTTGTAGATTTTTAAAAATACACTTTCTAGCTGTTTTCATGAGTCCAATGCTAGTTTTATAACAAAACAACCTGAAAAATTCAATGATTTATAGGCTATTTCTCTCTCACGCAATCAATCACCCATTATAGATGACAACTGGCACTGTTCTTCATAGTCATTCAGGGACCCAGGATGAGAGTGGCTTATGGCTTAAATACCTTCTCTGCCCTTTATTTATTTTGTCAGTTACTTTTTTTTGTAGAACTAAGATCTGGAACCTCCATAGTTTCACGGTTCCCAAGCTGTATTCTCAGATAGATAGACTGAGAGAAACAGTGAGACACCACAGCCCCACACCAGAGTAAACCTGTGGTAGTTGTGCCAAGGGCTCAAATCTGAGCTATGTGCATAGTTTATTGGACAGACTACAGCTCTCTTGTTCTTATGTTGTTTTTTTTGTTGTTATTTTTATTTTAATAACACTCTTCTTAGCATTCCAATGAGCAAAAGAAAAAACAATAATGTAAGGAGATACAACCTTTTATGTAAATGCGACAGAATCTGTCCTTCACCAATTCCATTGAGAGACACTAGTCATACTCAGTTGCAAAGTCAGCTGGGAAATTTACTTCCTGGATGGCCTGTGACTCCTAGACAACAGCTCTGTAGCTATAGGAGTTCTGGACAGATTTGGAAGGATATTTAGAGAGTCTCTACACATTTGCTGAAATAGTTGATTCTATCAGTTGTGATCAAATTAATTGTATCATCCCTTCACTTCAAACAGTAATGGCAATGAAGTGAAATTGAAAACCAGCATGGACTCCACAGAACCTTTCATGACTGGACATTTCTTTGCCCAAGATGTATTATGATATTTTAAATTTTACATGAGAGTTCCTCCATAATATTCCCAGTGCATGCATAAGGGTGACTAGTTATCAGATTCTCTTATCTTCCACATTGCCATGGCTCCAAAGAAAAATAAATCTAACTTAACTGGAAAATCAAAATCAGACAATATACACTTTAGCATATTTTTATAGTGGAGGAAATGGGGGGCAGTAAGAAATTATTACAGACTTCAAAATCCAATCATCTCTGTGTACTCTTGGTGTTGTTTCCCTCCTTATTCACATAATAATTTAGCTTTAGTTTTGACAGGAACATGGAGCTGCTCATAAACTGAGAGGCAACATTGGGAGATTTAGTGAGTAGCTTATCAGAAATAGATAATAAGTGTCCTACATTTTTGAAAACGTACTTTAGACAATACACCAGTCTTCATGAGTTAGTGGGCTAGGGTTGTGGGAACTATTTATCATTTGAAATTTAAATAATCGCATGCCTTTAAAATATGTGACAGCTACAAATATGTGTGGTCTACTTTAGACTCCAATGATTTCCTCGGTAATTCTTTAGTGACAATAGTAGGTCAGTAGGTATCAGTTGGGGGATTTTACTGTCAGTCTGCCCCTACTTTCTAAAACAAAAGTTCCTAGTTGCACAACTTATTTTGAAGGAAGGTAGTGGGAGAAAGAGAGAGAGGGGAAGAGTACCTTTGCACTGGTTATAGTTTTCAAGGACTGGAAACAATAGCTTACTTAAATAGTGTAATGCTTTTCCAATGTGTCCAATCCAGTTTCAAGCCTGAAACCAACCTCACTGAAAGAACTGTCAGTACTTGTTCTATGTCTTTGTCTCTCTCCTTTCCTTCCCTCTGTCTGCATCTCTCTGTCTCTCTAATCTATCTTTAAAAAATAATAAACGGTTTTGGATCAGGTGGTGGCACACCTGGTAAAGAGCACATGTCCCAATTATTAGGGACTCAGCTTCAAGCTCCCAGTTCAAGTGGGGGGTTGGGGGATGAGGGTTGGGGGCAGTGGGAAAACTATTGAGTGGTGAAGCAGTGCTGCAGTTGCCTCTATCTCCTTCTCTATTCTCCCATCCACCTCATTTTTTATCTGTTTCTATTTAAAATAAATTCAGTATTAAAAACAAAAGCAAAAATGAAGATAAAAATAATTTTAGGGGGAGTCAGGCTGTAGCGCAGCGGGTTAAGCACAGGTGGCGCAAAGCACAAGGACCGGCATAAGGATCCCGGTTCGAACCCCGGCTCCCCACCTGCAGGGGGGTCGCTTCACAGGCGGTGAAGCAGGTCTGCAGGTGTCTGTCTTTCTCTCCTCCTCTCTGTCTTGCCCTCCTCTCTCCATTTCTCTCTATCCTATCCAACAACGACAACAATAATAACTACAACAATAAAACAACAAGGGCAACAAAAGGAAATAAATAAATAAAATAAATATTAAAAAATAATTTTAGGTAGCAAGGAGATACTTGGTAGCTGATATGAATGTATTAATTGTTCATCAGCATGCATGTAGCTCTTCAAAAGCAGCAATCCGTCAATGCACATCTGTATTTGGTTTATGCCAGAATTCCAACAAGAATTAGAAAATGCTTTTTTGACGGTTTTCTCCCCTTTAGTATCATTGACAGAGTTTCTGCCGGAATAAATTGAGTATTTTTCCCTCTCTGGCAAGATATCATGCATATACACTTGAAATTTGTTCTAATTCAAAATTATCTCTGACTGCCAGGGCTATCTTTTATCTTTTTATTCTGAATAAAAATAATTTCTGGAATGAGCCAGATTCCATTGTTATGATTCTAAAGGCCAAGTCTATGAGGCAGAGCCTTAAGCGCCAGCAAAATTTCAACTATGTACCATTTTTTTGGAGCTATTAGTCATTAATGCTATATAAGCAACTGCCTATATATTTGAAAAAGACAGATGTCCTATTCAAATGTGTTTATATGTACCTCCTTTTATGATGTAGGAAGAGGTTTTTAAATGTGTTCAGTAATTATTTTCCCTGGCAGAAAACTATCGCTGTCTCCTATAGCACACAATGAGGGAAATAGGTCTTAACCTTGCGTTTATTTCTGGGTTATAATTGGTGTTCAAAACCACAAATGTTGGCTGCTCTATTTTCTGTGATTATGAACATGTCTCTTTAATACTTATCCATTGATAAACGACTGAGCTTGGGGCTGGATATTGGCACACCTGGTTAAGTGCACACATTACAATGCACAAGGACCTGGGTTCAAACCCCCGGTCCCCACTTGCACTGGGGAAAGATCACAAGCAGTGGAGTGGGCCTGCAGTTGTCTCTGTCTTTCTATCTTCTTCTTCCTATTAAATTTCTGTCTGTACTGTCAAGTAAAATAAGTTAAAAATTAAACCATATTTAATAAACAAAAGACTACTGAGCTTTAAGAATCTATCATGGGGTCAGAAGACAGCCACAGTAGAACACACAAGTGCCATGACCTTGTTGGAGCTCCCTGCTACTACATGCCAAGGCCATAGAAAATAGAAACTTCAGGAGTCGGGCTGTAGCGCAGCAGGTTAAGCGCAGGTGGCGCAAAGCACAAGGACCGGTGCATAAGGATCCCGGTTCGAACCCCGGCTCCCCACCTGCAGGGGAGTCGCTTCACAGGCGGTGAAGCAGGTCTGCAGGTGTCTGTCTTTCTCTCCTCCTCTCTGTCTTCCCCTCCTCTCTCCATTTCTCTCTGTCCTACCCAACAACGACGACAACAACAATAATAACTACAACAATAAAACAAGGGCAACAAAAGGGAATAAATAAATAAATTTAAAAAAAAAGAAAATAGAAACTTCAGGGTGGGCGCCAGAAGAGGATTAAACATACATGGCTTGATGCGCAAGGACCAGCATAAGGATCCTGGTTGGAGCCCCAGGCTCTGCACCTGCAGGGGGCGGGGGGGTCACTGCTTCACAGGTGGTTAAGTAGGTCTGCAGGTGTCTATCTTTCTGTCCTCCTCTCTGTTTTCCCCTCCTCTCTACGTTTCTCTCTGTACTATCCAAAAACAACAACAATAATAACAACAGCGATATACAGCAAGGGCAAAAAAGGGGAAAAAATAGCCTCCAGAATCAGTGGATGCATAGTTCAGGCACCGAACCACAGCAATAACCCTATAAACAAAAACAGAAACAAAAAAAAAAAGAAGAAGAAGAAAAAGAAAGAAAGAAAAGAAAAGAAAATGGAAGCTTCAATAAGCTGTCATGTCTCTCTGCTTATTCTCTCTGTGTCTCTCACACTCTATCTTGAAAACCATTTTGCTGATGGTGGCGGGATCCTGTAGGTGGGGAGCCCTGATAAAAGCTGTTTACAGGGTGTCAGGAAATTATGAGGATGTGGTAGAGCCTGGCATCCTATTAACAAACAAAAAGTAGTCCTATGATTTAAGTTCAACTGTAGCCTTTACCCCTTTGTTTGTGTGCACTGTCTACTCTTAAGGTCTGTTTTCCTCAATCTAATTGAAATATTGCTGACATCATTAACACAGATTTTCAAGTACCTTTATGAAATTATCTCAGCTTCTTTCTGGGTTTCATTCATTTTTCATTCTTGAAAACATAATTCAGGTATATCAAAGTAGCCCTTCATGCAACTCCCCTGTGGTAAGGTTTTCCAGGAGTACCTTCATTTTCAGCAATTTGGCAATAAGTCTCCTGGGATTTAGAAAAGCTGTTATAGTTAGGGTTACTGTTTATTACATTGGAAAAATCAGATTGTAAATTCAGAGAAGGGAAAAGGCCATGGGGGGGGGGGGGGTCGAAAGAAGCAAAGTACAATCTTATAAATGTTCCCTCCCATTGGAACCTCGTAGGGATGTCTTTAATTTTCTCAACAGTGATGGGGTTCTAATGGGAGGGAACATTTAGGCAACTCACTCACATCTTGCCCAGGAGATGGAGGATAGACATAGAGACATTTAGGAACACAGCTACCCAGACTTTAGTTCCCTAGAATGAAAAGAAACACTCCACAGAAATCACAACATTAGTACAAACTATCTTTTCAAACTGGTACTATATATTTTAAGGCCCCAGGCATATAACATTATTTGAATCCAGCAGGTATTTCAAGGGCCTTAAGGTTACCTTCTAGGATCTGATAAAGGACCAGTCAACATTCTTGGGGAAGATAGAGAATTTGAGTAAATCAGCTTCTGAATTTTAAACCCCTTCCCACTCACAGAAACTTTATGCTCATGCTTTGGCATTGATAATGACTGACTACACCAAAGGAGCCCCACATAAACTTTAAGCAGATTATTTACAACACAATTTACAAGTAGGTGAGGTAGCATAATAATTATGCAAAGAAGATTGCCTAAGGCTCCAGAGTCCCAATTTCAATACCCAACACCACCACAAGCCACACATAAGCAGTGCTCTGATAAAAAGGGAAAAATACAAATAGGGTAGGGGTATGGACTGACTTGTTAATGCCCATGTCCAGTGGAGAAGCAGTTATGGAAGCCAGATCCTCTACTTTCTGAAGCCCAAAAAGAATTTTGGTCCATACTCTCAGAGGGATAAAGAATAGGGAAGCTTCCAATGGAGGCGACAGGACACAGAAATCCAGTGGTAAGAGCTATATGGATTTATACCCATTATCTTACAATCTTCATTAATCATCACTAAATCAGTAGTAAAAATTTAAAAAAATAATTAATTGATAATATCTACCCAGCGATTAAAAGTAGGGCTTGCTTCAGGGAATAGTTAGACTTTGCATCATCATTTAATATCATTTTTCAAATTAAAATCTTGAATAAATATACATGCTTAATAAATATTACTTCTCTGCCTCTCCTCCAGTTCTCAGATGTGACCCTACATTTCCAGTGATGCCAAAGTCACTCTTACCTGAAATATTGTATCTGCTTTCTAATTGATCTTTTTGACTCTAAATTCAACAGCTGGGTGTATAGTACCCTCCTTCCCCACCTGGCCTACTGCTGTGTCTCTAATTCATTCTTTATTTGGTTGAACAAATTCCTTTGTTAAATGGAATCTTTGATTATTCTGCTCTCTTTGTCAGAAACCTTTTATGATTCCCAGTTGCTCACAGATGAACATTCACTGTGTTTAGTCTGGCAATCAATCCCTTTCCCAAGCTGTTCTTTGCCTACACTGTGGGACTTTCCTCTCTTTGCTTAGGTTTCATATTTTATCTGGAAATAATTTAAAAGTTCTGGACCAGGGAGATATCACAGTAGTATCTGAGCTGACTTGCATGCTTGACACCCCATCTTTACCATATGCCAGAGCTGAGAGGTGCTTGGATTCTCTCTTTCTCTCTCTGTCTACCAAAAAATACAACAACAAAATTAAAATAGCAGGCTTCATGCATCAAAGTCATTCATGCTGACACCCTGACATCCTAAGCTGTATCCTGACACTTTAAAAGTTCTTGAAATATGTATGTATTTCTGTGTATATAAATATGTATATATGTGGTGTGTGTGTGTGTGTGTGTGTATGTTTGCACTATTTAATGTGTATTTCCTCATATGTATATTTTATGAGCTAAACCTATGGAATTAAAATATGTTTTCCTTTTAATTGAAAATGCATCAATTTCACTTATTATTTTATAAAGAACGTCTCTGCTGATATATTTGCCTTTCCATATATTATAGTTATATATGTCTTAGCTTATGTTATTTGGTAAAGTTTCATATTTTTACTTTTCCATTTTTTCATAGTTGTTAATTTTAATCTTACATACTGTTTGTTTAAAAACGAGACATATTTTTTTCTTATAGCTTTCTGGTATACAGAAAAGCTATTGCTGTTTTACACAAATTTTGTAACAGAAGTATTTCGTCTAAGGCTACAATACCTTTGGGTAGGATTCAGTAGAGAAAACTTATTCAAATCTGTTGGAAGAATTTAGAATCATAATCAATATGAATAGAACCTACATATTTGTTTAGGTTTGTGGCAGCAAGGAGAATTAATAAGAAGAACTAATAGGCTTCTCAGAAAGGATCATTTTGGAATAAATGATATCTGATTTATTAATTTTTCCTTTTATTTCTTCTTTTTTGTTACTTTACTGACAAGTATAGGTTAATTGAAATAGAGAGTCTGAACTAGTATAATCTATCCAGGGTGTGGAATTGTATTTGGACACATGCAAGCATTTCATTTCCCAACGTAATATATAAGTGCACTATTTGCATAACGGATAGTTGAATAATCCTCTTGATAGGGTAAATTTTATTCATTATTTCAGCAGTATTATTTTCCTTTTGACTCAAGAGAATATTGTAATGTATATTCTCTCTCATTTCTCCATAACCAATGAGCAAATATTGCTCTGGAAAATATAAGAGGTGTAAGAAATAATTCACCCCACCAGATGTTGAGCTGACCATGTGTAAGATCCCATTCCCAGCCCTTAAACCATCTTAGAACACTACACCACCATGGAAACTCCATGGATGATGGGGCAGTGCTGTGATGCCTGTCCTTCGTTTCTCTCTTACCCTTCTCATTAAAAGAAGGAAAATGGTTGATCTTATATGGTAGAAATCTATATGCACAAGATTCTAGTGTGTGTGTGTGTGTGTGTGTGTGTGTGTGTGTGTGTGTGTGTGATCCATGGATTTTCTGGATCATAAGAAATGCTTATTTTATTTTAATACATGCTGTCAGTTTTTCCTATTCAATGGCTATAGGCACAACTTTATAATTACCACTATATGAATGTCATTTATCTCATTCTTTTAAACGTTTGGGATAATCAACATTATTTGTCAATGATTGGAATTATGTGAAATCTGGAAGGTGGCACACGAAGTTGAGCACACACATTACCATGTGTAATGATTTGGGTATAAGCCCTGCTCCCCGCCTGCTTGGGGATACTTCACAAGAGGTGAATCAGGGGAGTCAGGAGGTTAAGTGCATGTGGCGCAAAGTGCAAGGACTGGCATAAGGATCCCGGTTAGAGTCCCTGGCTCCCCACCTTCAGGGGAGTCGCTTCATAGGCAGTGAAGCAGATCTACAGGTGTCTATCTTCTCTCCCGCTCTCTGTCTTCCCCTCCTCTCTCCATTTCTCTCTGTCCTATCCAACAAGGACAATATCAATAACAACAATAATAACTACAACAATCAAAAACAACAAGGGCAACAAAAGGGAAAATAAATAAACCAAAAAAGAGGTGAATCAGGTCTGCAGGTGTCTATCTTTCTTTCCTCTTCCTCTCTAACTCCCCCACCCCCTTTCAATTTCTCTCTGTCTTTTCAAATAAAAATAGAAAAAAAAAAGAAATGGATTCATAGTGTAAGCACCTAATCCCAGCAATAACCCTGAGATGCCAATAAAAAATAAAATAAGCAAAATCTATGACATGTTTTTGTATTCAAGATGATTTTATAAGTCTATTATACACTCTTTTCTTAAAAAACAGTTTTGAGCATGCATATTATTAGCTCTATGAGGCCAGAAATAATGTTCAGTGTATCCAGGTGTCACTCACTAACAACTAGTGCAAACATTCACAGATAGGTCATAAAAAATGCTTCTTGAAAAAAATTCAGCTCTTCTCTATTGCCTTCCTATTGATTGTATAGTGTTTTACTGACTACTTCCCTATGACTACATGAATGTCTAAGTTCACATGACAAACTGACTAATGCTAACCCCTCTTTGTCCCCTGAGCATCTTTGCTTTCTTTTTAAAAAAAAATTGTAAAATGGAAATATTGATAAAAATTTAGGATAATAGGGGTACATTTCCATATAATTTACACCACCAGAACTCTTTTTCCAATCACCTCCCTTGATAGCTTTCCTATTCTTTACCCCTTTGGTAGTATGGATCCAACATCATTATGGGATGCAGAAAGTGGAAGATCTGGCTTCTGTAATTTCCAGATGAACATGGGTGTCCACAGGTCAATCTATTTCCCATTCTATCTCTTTCTTTCCCTAGTGGAGCAGGGAACTGGGGAGGGGGCTCCAGGACATATTTGTGGGTTCATTTGCCCAGGGAATTCAGGTTGTCATCATGGTGCCATCTGGAACCTGGAGGCTGAAAAAGAGCTAAGATATAAAACAGAACAAATTATTGACTAATCATGAACCTAAAGGCAAGAATATTACAGATGAGATATTGGATCTCCATTTTGGAAAAAGCTCATAGGTTTATTTTAGGTATATTCTAAGGGGTCCATGACTTCACTAGTGTTGTCTTGAACCTGACAGCTAATATGCTGTTGAACTCAAATTATTGTCTGGGGATATGGTGTCACAGTGGGAAAAAGGACTAGAAGCTGGATCAAGGAAGTGAGTAGCTCGCAAAATGGAAAAAGTGTATAAATATTGTTAATTGTAAACCTCATCAATTTGATCTGGGGCCCATATTCCTCACAGGAGCTCATGTAACCCTGTATCTCTGTAGGTCTGAGCTTGCATCCTACGGTCACAGCTAGGAATATTCCAAACTGCTCTATTTTAAGGACCCATCTTCCTCAGATGGTAGGTAGAGTATGTTGTCCAACCTCCCTTTGGAGAATGGGGAATTCCCTACCACTGTTGATCCAGATTGAGGGCAAAGTCCTATAGGGGTCCACAAAGAGGTCCATTATGTTGTTCCTTGTTGGTTTGCATGAGACCCCTTCTGTTTCATTTGGTTTAAATCCCCCCTGCTTAACACTATTCTATTTACATAACCACTTCATTCTATTTACATAACCACTGTTAACAAGTTCCACCCTCCCTCCAGGGCATTTGTGGTTCAGTGATAGGATTCTCGCCTAATCTGCCCCCTCTTTGTCACACTCTGATTTTCACCAGTCACTTTTCTCTCCACCCTCTCTATGTCACATCCTGTTTCCACCCTACTTGGCAAGTATATATAAAGACAGCATTGTGAGTTTTAGAGTACCTTGAGTTTAGCTTAGCTCGGCTTAGATTGTGCTGCATCCTGCATGAATAAAGAGATACTGCTTACAGCTCAACCATGAGTCCCTGGTCGTCTGTTACCCGCCCGTGAAGCCAGCCCATTGAAAACAACATAACCTGTCGAAAACAACAGTTCCTGATGGAGATGAGCAGTGACAATGGTATAGACATCTGTTTGAGTTCTAGGATCATCATGTCTGTGTGGGAATACCAGGACACCCTGACTAGGGCCCCAGGTGATGTGGTGGGCCTAATAGTGACTAAAGAGTCATCACTAAAATATGCTGGTCTCTTGTCCTTATCCAGCTTTTATAGTCCTTAGTTCATCTGACAAGTTTAGCTTTGGAGTCATTGAGGGACGTGTAATAGGAAGTAGGTGAGGAGGATATCTAGGTCTATGTAAAAACTATTTCTTTAGGTACTTTAAAGTGTCTTTTTATGTCTTTCTACTTGCTTGCTTCATTTATTAACTTATTGAAAAACTACTGTGTACTTTTTCTTAAGGTACTAACTTATGCATACACATACATATGCCCTATCTGATGAACGCTGGTTAAACATTGGAGAAACACTTTCCCACCTAAAACTCAAGGATATTTTTTATGCTACAAACTGAATTGCAAGGAAGACTAAAACAAAAACAAATCAATAGGACCACATCAAAGAAACCACAGCCAAAAGAAACCACAGCCAAAAGAAACCATCATACAAACCAGGATACTCTTCACAGAATGGGAGAAGGTCATCACATGCCACACATCAGACAAGAGACCAATCAATAAAACATACAAAGATCTCAGCAAACTTAGCAACAAAAAATAAATGACCCCATCCAACAATGGGAAGAGGATATGAACAGAATATATATTTTTTATTTTTTAATTTTTTATATTTATTTATTTCCCTTGTATTGCCCTTTTTGTTGCAGTTATTATTGTTTTTATTGATGTCATCATTGTTAGATAGGACAGAAAGAAATGGGGATAGAAGAGGAAGACAGAGAGGAGGAGAGAAAGATAGACACCTGCAGACCTGCTTCACCACCTGTGAAGTGACTCCCCTGCAGGTAGGAAGTGGGGGGACTGAACCAGGATCCTTAACTCTGGTCCTTGCACTTTTGCCATGTGTGCTTAACCTACTGTGCTACTGCCCAACTCCCTGAACAGAATATTCACTACTGAAGAGACACAAAAGGCTAACAAACACATGAAAAATTGCTCCAGGTCACTGATTGTAAGAGAAATGCAAATAAAGGCAACATTGTGATATCACCTCACCCCTGTGAGAATGTCATACATAAAAAATGACAACAGCAAGAAATACTGGAGAGGTTATGGGGACAAAGGAACCATCCTACACTGCTGGTGGGAATGCAAATTGGCCCAGCCTCTCTGGAGAGCAGTCTGGAGGTTCTCACAAGGTTAGAAATAAACTTTTTATATGATCCAATAATTTCTCTCTTAGGAATATATCCCAAGGTCTCCATAACACTGAATCAAAGATATATATATATATATATATATTTTTTTTTTTTTTCATAATAGCAGCATAATTCATAATAGCTAAAACCCGGAAGTAACCCATATGCCCAACAACAGATTCAGGGTTGAGAAAGCTGTGGTATATATACAAAATGGAATATTCATTTTTATTTTATTTTATATTTTATTTTATTTACTAAAAAGGAAACACTGACAAAACCATAGGAAAGAGGGATAGGACTCCACACAATTCCAACCACTAGAACTCTGTATCCCATACCCTCCCTTGATAGCTTTCTTATTCTTTAAACCTCTGGGGGTATGGACCCAAGGTCATTGTGGGATGCAGAAGGTGGAAGGCCTGGCTTCTGTAATTGCTTCCCTGCTGTACATGAGCACTGACAGGTCAATCTGTACTCCCAGCCTGCCTCTCTCTTTCCCCTGTGGGGTGGGGTTCTGGGGAATTGGAGCTCCAGGACACATTGGTGGGGTTGTGTTTACAGGGAAGTCTGGTTGGCATCATACTAACATCTAGAATCTGGTGACTGAAAAGAGAGGTAGCATATAAAGCCAAACAAATTGTTGACTAATCATGAATCTAAAGGCTGGAATAGTGCAGATCAAGAGTTGGGGGGGTGGTCTCTGTTTTGTAGATAGCTAGTAGGCATATTCCAAAGGGCCTGTGGCTGTACTAGTTTTTTCTTGTTTTTCCCTGAGCCTGATATCTGATATGCACGTGGATCCAAGTTATTGTCTGGGGAGATGATGTCATAGCTGGAAAAAGGAACAGAAAGCTGGATCACAGAAGAGAGTAGCTCCCAAATATGGGAAAGGAATGTTCAAGGAAATATTATGCAGCTATTAAGAACAATGAACCCACCATATCTGACCCATCTTGGATGGAGATAGAAGGATTTATGTTAAGTGAGATAAGTCAGAAAGACAATGATGATTCCACTCATAAGTAGCCATTGAGAAAGAAGAAAAGAATGGGAAACTCAAAGGAGAATCTGATTAACATCTTAGCTTTCCAGTAATGCTTCCTGATGTAGGATCCATTCAAATTATCTAGAATCTAGAACAAATAGAATCGTTTGATACTGTACCTTTGGCTTATCATCACTATTTGATCACAGTTTACTAAAGGGAAAAAAAACTCTTCCCAAATGCCAAATGGATATGTGACATTTTTATTTATATGTTGAGCTTTTATGGAGCTTTTGGTATGTAGCTTGTTACTATTCAGCTATTGTTTCCTTAATTGTCACCTGTCTACCAAGTTACCTGCTTAAAGAATAATGTCATTATTCAAAGCAAGCAGGTTAATCTTAGGTTAATCAAATCAGGAATATAAATATTTTCTTTTCTCTACCATTTTTCCCATTCTTTTGCCATTGTTATTATTGTTGCCATTGCTGATGTTTTTGCATAGGACAGAGAGAAATAGAGATGGAGAAGACAGAGAGGGGATGAGAAAGATAGACACCTGCAAACCTGTTTCATAACTTGTGCAACAAATGCAACAATCCCCCTACAAGTGGGGACCTGGGGGCTCGAACCTAGATCCTTAATCTGGTCCTTGTACCTCATGCCATATGTGCTTAACCTGCTGTGCCACTTCCTGGTGCCAGGAAAATAAATTTTGACGAGCAAAGTTGACCACATATTCCTCATATTCAATCAGTGGATCGTTTATGTAAATATTTGTATATATATATATATATATATATTTGTATATTATATATATATATATATATATATATATATATATATATACACAAAAATACTGTGTTAGAGATACTTTAACCTCAAAGCTCTAGATGGATGTTGAACATTTTCATATTAATCAAAGGACTCTACTCTTTATTCATATTTTAGTATAAATGAATCTATTTTCTATTTTTGAATGTGAGCAGATCAGAGCAGTAGTCTATGAAGAGGAGGCATTTGATTTTAAAAGACTGTAAAATAAAGGTGTGGTTCTGGTAGAAATTAAAGAGACTAAAAAGCATCCCCACTGGGAAGGCTAAACTATTAACTGAGCAGAGTCTGCAAGGTTGGTAACATGGGCTCATATGGGTTCTTTTTAACAGCACAGAAAAAGGCAGACTTGGCTGACTTTGATCCCTTCCTTGAGAATCTACAACATCCCACTTAGCTTTTAGAACTTGCTCAGTGGAGCAACATTAAAGAGGTTTGAGGAAAGAGAAGTTGCATTACTACCAAAGAGATTTCATGTACTAAGTGTCAATAGAAATAGATAGAAAACCAAAACCAAGACAAAGGTAAATAAGAAGACACAGTGAAATCCAATAAATAAGGTGACTGGAATTGCATTGGGATGTTACCTGCGGAGCTAAAGAGAATGAACACATATCAAAGGTAGTGAAAATGACCATCTGAGAAAGCAAGGAAATGGCTCAGCAGTAGATCATGGAAGTTGCATGCTCGAGTCTCCTAGCTCAGTCTTTGACAACATGTATGACAAGGGATGCACTTGTTCTGTCTCTCTTTCTGTCTTTGTCTCTCTCTCATAACAATAAATATACACACTATTATCAACTGGGCTTGATGTGAATGTCCAATTTCCAAATGAGAGGAATGAGTAATGAGAAAATCCTGTCTTACAGATGTAACAGGAGGCTGAATGGTGGCACAACTGCTTCAGTGCACATATTACAATACACAAAGATACAGGTTCGAGTCCCCCCTTCCTATCTCACCTGCAGGTGAGAATGTTTGCAAATGGTGAAGCAGCATTGCAGAGGTCTCTCTGTCTCTGTCCCTCTCTATCATCCCTTTCCCTCTCTATCCCATAAGTAAATAAAGGTAATAATAATTTTTTAAATTAATATACCAAGGACAGACCTATAATTTTAATGAAAAGAATCCTACAAAATTTTATTTGCTAGTCTTTTACTTCAGTGCACAATGTGTCTTTATGAGGCCTGTGCTGCATATTTTCCCTTTCAGCAAACATTTTCCTGTTTCCATTTATTAAGAAATAAAATGAACTCCTTTGCTCTAATAAGCAGACTAATAGTTTGATATTGTGGATTCAACTTTCATTGAGGAGGTTTTATGAGCAAATATTAGCTTTCTGTACTTTAATGCTTGCAGAGAATCTCATGAATTTTTATTTTTAATTAAAAACTGAGTCATTGATTGCTAAGCCTTTGATATTATCCTTTGGTCTATTCACACTATCTAGGCATCTTTCCTTCTATTAGTCTTGTATTTTATACTTTCAAAAATCTGCTTTTCCCCTCAATTTCTGTCTATATCCAATAAAGTTAATAAAAAAATTACAAAAATATTTTTTAAAAATTGAGGATCTGGGGCCGGAGCCAAGATGAGGACTTGCAAACAAAGGCAAGCCTGGGCTCCAAAAAAACAGCAGCTTGTAATGGGGGATTCCCTGGTATGGTAGGATAATGGGCTGTTGTCAGGAGGGTGAATAAGGAGTCCTAAAGGTGAAACCACTCTTGGGTTAGAAAATGGAGGCCAGGGGTAAAGAGAAAGAAATTTTTTTTATTGTGTCTGAAGCTCAATGTTCCCACCCACCACAAAACTGGACAGCTGCTCCTAGCAAGGTCCCAGTTGAGTTATTTTCTTTACCAAGATTCCTGGCTCACCAGGAGTGTCATTCCAAACCTTTCCCTTTTTGTTTCCTTCTCTTTTTTTCTAAGTGGATGGAGATCTACTTGAGTGACAAAATACCTGACTAATGAGAGCATCATTAAAGTCTGGAATACTACTTGGAGATTTTTTTTTTTTTTTTTTGGATACTTCTTACAATTGGCTGTCTTTGCTCAGGCTACCTGCAGCCAATTTGGATGAGTCCAATCTGCAAACTGACTATTAGGGTTTTTTTCTCAATTCTATTTTATTTTATTTATTTTTAGTTTTTATTACTTTTATTTATTTATTTTTGTTGCCCTTGTTGTTTTATTGTTGTAGTTTTTTGATATCATTGTTATTGGATATGACAGAGAAATGGAGAGAGGAGGGGAAGACAGAGGGGGAAATAAAGACAGACACCTGCAGACTTGCTTCATCGCTTGTGAAGAGACTCCCTTGCAGGTGGGGAGCTGGGGGCTTGAACCAGTATTCTAAGTGGTCCTTATGCTTCTTACCATGTGCGCTTAGCCCACCACGCCCATCAAGATACCAACTACATTTTTTAGGAGAATAGAACAAAAGCTACAAATGTTAATCTGGAACCAGAAAAGACCTATAATCTTGAGAAAAATCTTGAGAAGGAAGAATAGAACTGGAGGTATCACACACCTAGATCTTAAATTATATTATAGGGCCATTGTGATCAAAACTCCTTGGTACTGGAACATGAATTGACACACTGACCAGTGGAATAGAACTGAGAGCCTAGGAGTATCCCCCACATATATGGATATCTAATCTTTGACAAAGATGCCCAGACTATTAAATGGGGAAAGCAAAGTCTCTTCAACAAATGGTCTTGAAAAAATGTGTTGAAACATGAGAAGAATGAAACTGAGCCACTATATTTCACCAAACAAAACCAAATTCCAAATAGATCGAGGACTTGGACATTAGACCAGAAACTATCAAATTTAAAAGGCATCTAAATTTTAAAGGCATCTTCAATGATATGAATCCAATTACAAAGAAGACTAAAGCAAAAATAAACCAATGCGACTACATCAAATTAAAAAGCTTCTGCACAGCAAAGAAAATCACCACCTAAACAAAGAGACCACTCAAAGAATGGGAGATTGTTGGGCTGAGCTTCACTGATGGGAGACAGACGACCCAGTACTCATGGCTGGGTGGTACGCAGTATCTCTTTATTCATGCAGGATGCAGCACAATCTAAACCAAGATAAGCTAAAACTAAACTAAACTAAACTAAACTAAACTAAAAACACAATCCTATATATACTCTCCAAGTAGAGCGGAAACAAAATGTGATGCAGAGAGGGTGGAGCGAAAAGTGACTGGTACAAATCAGGGTGTACTACAAGAGGGGGAGGAGCAAAAAGACATCATGAACCAGTGGGGATTAAACCAATGCCATACAGGCATGCTGGTGCTTAGTTATGTAAATAGAATATTGTTAAGCAGGGGGGATTAAACCAAATGAAACAGAAGGGGTTTTTAGAAGCAGAATTAGAAGCATACCAACAGGAGATGATCTTTACATGCCATACATTGTTGGACTGTGCCATGGAGGTGAGATAGGAGATCCAGAGCGGAGAGGGAACACAAATCTTTATTCGCACAGGCATCTCAGAGTTGGGTGAAAGCACAGCAGTTCGGGCCATGTGGAGCTAGCAAAAATGGCCATCTTCCGCTATGTGCAACAACCCTTCCATGCCAGGGTAAAGAGCTGGGCAAAAGAGAACCCGCAACAGCAGTGGGCTTTATAGGATAAAAAATTGGAAGTGGAAGTCGGGACAGGATTGGTCAGGAAAGGCACTCCGGGAATATCGTTTCAACTCTTGCAGGAATTGGCAATACCCTGAGGGGACAACATGGTGGAATAAGGCACTCTGGGAATATCTTTTCAACTCTCATGGGAACTGGCAATACCCTGAGGGGAAAATATGGTGTCTGTGACTGCATCTGCACAATTTCCCAGCAATACATCAGACAAAAGAATAATAACAAAAATAAATAAATAAATAAAATAAATAAAAAGTTCACCAAACTCAGCAACAAGAAAACAAATGACTCCATCCAAAAGTGGGGAGAAGATATGAACAGAATATTACCCTTAGAAGTGATCCAAAAGGCCAAAAACCATATGAAAACAAACGATTTAAGTAATTGTTTGCCAGAGAAATGTAAACAAAGACAATAATATGCTACCACTTCACTCCTGTGAAAATGCTATACATCAGAAAAGGTAACTGTAGTAAATACTAGAGAGGTTGTGGGGACAATGGAACCCTTCTGCACTGCTGTTGGGAATTAAATTGGTACAACCCTTGTGGTAAGCCATCTGGAGAACTCTCAGAATGCTAGAAGTGAACGTACCCTATGATCCTGCAGTTTCTCTTCTGGGGATATATCCTAAGGAAAGAAACACACTTATCCAAGATGATCTATGTATACCTATGTTCATAGCAGCACAATTTCTAATAGGAGAAACCTGGAAGCAACCCAGCTATCCAACAATAGATGAGTGGCTGTGTAAGTTGTGGTATATATTATATATTCACAATGGAATACTACTCAGCTATTAAAAATGCCAATTTTACCTTCTTCAGGTCATCTTAGATGGGACTTGAAGAACTCATGGTAAGTGAGATAAATCATAAGCAAGAAGATAAATATCAGGTGATATCACTCATAGACAGTACCTTAAAAACAAGATCAGAAGGAAAAACACTAAACAATACTTGGACTGGAGCTGATGTATTACACCAAAGTAAAAGACTCTTGGACAGGGGGTAGTTCAGGTCTTAGAACATGATGGCAGAGAAGGACCTGTTGGGACTGTATTCTTATATGTAAATTTTATGCATTTACAAACTATTATATTTTACTGTTGACTGCAAACCATTAATCACCTAATAAGTAAATAAGTAATAAAAAATGAGAGGGAAAGAGATATACCTGAAGAACCATTTTATGTAATGTCCTTGCCTATCTTTTATTACTTTATTTAATTTAAAATCTATTGAGTCTGAGATGAGAATGGCTGTTCCTGCCCTTTTTTGTGGTCTGTTAGCCTGTTTGATTGTTTTCCATCCTATCACTTTAAGTCTGTGTTTATCTTGTTGTGACAGATGGGATTCTTGCAAGCAGCATATGGTTGGATTATATTTTCTGATTCATCCCCCAACTCTGTGCCTTTTGATGGGTGAGTTTAAGCCATTGACACTTATTGATATTATGGATTTAATGTATTGTAGTGCCATTGTTCAAAAAAAAATAGTTTGCTCTGATATATTGCAAGTATTATAGTGATGTTCTTGTTTATAAGAGGTCTTTTAGAACCTCTTTCAGGGCCGGCTTGGTGATGGTTGCCTCCTTTAACTGTTGTTTGTCTAAGAAGGTTTTGGTCCCTCCATCTAGTTTAAATGAAAGTCTAGCAGGATATATTATCCTTGGTTGAAACCCTTTTTCATTCAGGGCTCGATAGATATCTTGCCATTCTCTTCTGGATTTTAGAGTTTGAGTGGAGAAGTCTGCATATAATCTTATGGGTTTTCCCTTGTATGTGACTTTTTGTTTCTCTCTTGCAGCCTTTAGGATCCTTTCTTTATCCTTACTTCTTCTCATTGTGACTATGATGTGTCTTGGTGTCTTCAGGTCTGGGTTGATTCTGTTTGGTACTCTCTGGACCTCTTGAATCTTGATGTCCTTTCTGTTATTCAGGTCTGAGAAGTTTTCTTCTATTATTTCCTCTAGAATGTTTGCTTCCCCTTCCTCTTTTTCTTCCTCTGTAAGGCCAATTATGCGAATGTTACTTCTTTTGAGATCATCCCATATGTCTCTGTTGTTGTTTTCAGTGTCTCTCAATCTCTTTTTGAGCTCTTTTACCTCTTTCTTCGTTTTCTCTAATTCATCCTCTGTCTGAATAATTCTGTTTTCCTCTTCTGTTAGTCTGCTTTCCCTTGCCTCAGCTTCTTTCTTCATTACAGCTATTTCAGCTTTCAGTTCTCTAATTGCCTCAAGATAATCAGTATTTTCCTTGGGGGTCTCAACTCTTGTTTCCCTAATACTGCCATTCCTTTCCTCCAATGTTGTTTTCATTTATGTGATTAATAAGATTATTAATCCTTGCATACTTTTCTTATCTATGGTTACTTCTGGCTGATTTGTAGTTTCTTCTGGGCTCTTGTCTTCATTCATTGGAGTAGCAGTTTTATTTGTTTTTGATCTACCCATTTTTTTATTTATGTGTTTCTTTTTTTATGATCTGTTGTTCCTCAGTTGTTGTGTCTTGAGTACAAGCAACATTGTACTAAATACTTTTATGACAATTGCACTCACCAACCTCAGGAATTACAGTAGCAACTGAAGCAAGTATTGAAGCAGTTTGATCACTACCAGTTAGCCAAAATTTCTCCAGTCCGTGAAAAAATAGTAACCAAATCCCAGTTAGGAAGAAAGAAGGGATAGCAAGAATAGACAGTTACGTGAATCTACTATCCACTGTATATTCTAGGGGTAACAAGAGGGGAAAGGGAAGTAGAGTAGAGATACACACATAGAGAGTCCAGTCTGAGTCAGATTTCTTCCCCAAAATAATTCACAAATTCAGAAAGGCAAGGAAGAAGGAAGGAAGAAGTATATGACAAGATAAAAAAAAAGAGACAAGAAAGAGAAAAGATAAGAAAAAGAGATGTAATTAAAGAGCAATGAAAGGAAAGTTTTTTTTTGCTTACTTTATTTTTAATTTAGTTTGATTTAATTTTTTTAATTAGCTAGAAGGAGGAGGGAGGGGAGAGTCTGTAGAGGAGGTAGGATTAAGGAGACAAGTTCCTCCCACAATACATAAGATGCCCACTACCCTAGCACTGAAATATATGCTAAGATTTAATTCTGATCAACCTAAAGGGGGGGATGATATATGCCTTTATATAATATTAATAATAAAATAGAGCTAGTAAAAAAAAAAAAAAACCTGTCCCAGATTACCTCAAACCTCGTGATCAGAGGCAGCTGATTGTTAAGAAAGAGAAAAAAAAACATCAGGACTAGACAAGGATAGCTGAAATAGCCAGTTTTGCAAATCTACTATCCACTGTATATTCTAGGGGTAGCTAAAGGAGGAAGGGAAGTTGAGCAGAGATACTCGCAGTGAGAGTCCAACTCTGAGTCAGAATTCTTCCCCAAAATAATTCCCAAATGTGTATTAGAGAATTCAAAAAAGCACACTGTTTGGTGGTGTGGGGCCTGTGGCTTTGGAAGCTGTGGGATTAAGGAAGAAAGGATGACAAGAATGAGAAAAGAAAAAAAAAAGAGAGAGAGAAAAAAGAAAAAGATAAGAAAAAGAACAGTCATAAAAGAGCAGTGAAAGGAAAGAGTTTTTATTTATTTTTAATTATTTAATTAGCTATGTGGGGTGAGGTGGGGGGTTGGCTACTTAGAAAGAAAAAAGGCCAGAGGTTTCAGAAGGGTATAGACTTAGAATGAAAAATACTCCCTGGTGGGACAGGAATCTTGGTAAAGAAAGAAAGAGGCTCAGCAGGGGAGCCTGCTAGGAGCTGGTCCCCAGGGTTATGGGGGGGGGGGTGTAAAAGGGAGGAGGTGTGCTTAATAATTTAAAAGAAAGAATTTTTTTCCCTTTTTTTCTCTAATTTTTAACCCAAATTAAGTTATAGTCACCTCCTTGGTGTCACTGCTAGGACCCCTTATTGACTGGCCGACTAAAGGCAGAAAATCCTACCGTTTCCAGAAGATGTGGTCAGAGCTCAAGCCACTAGCAGCTTCTCAGTCCGCCATCATCCGGGAACCCTCCCTGAAGCACAGTTTTACCTCTCAGGAAGCTTTCCTCCTGTAGGTGGGATGCCAGGGGCTTGAACGGGTGTCTTTGTGCATTATAACATGTGTGCTCAACCAGATGCATCATCATCAGGCCCTCAAGATTTTTCAATATTAAGTGTTTGTATATGAGTAGTTAAATATTCTTGAGCAAACTAAAACAAAAGTTTCAAAATTTTAATGATGTAAATGCTTTATTTTATAAGAGGAGAGATAGAGGAGGATGAAGGGGAAGAAGAGGAGACAGAGTTGGAGGAAAGGAAGGAGAAAAAGGAAAATGGAAGAGGAGGAGGAGGAAGCAGAGGAGAAGCAGGAGGAAACTAAATTACTGAAGTTAATGTCCAGAATCTCACATGGTGAGCCAACTCCCAGCCACCAAAGTTTCATAATCAGCTTGAGATGAAATAGAAGGAAGCTGAGGACAGCTCTCTCAGAGGAAAAAAATATGGTGCTACATGGAAATAACTGTGCTACTTGCATTTTATTGAAGTAGCCAAAGAGACTAAATATCTCAGTGAATGACAGCTCATTCTCAAATATTTTCATCCTTGATTTTTTGTAATAATGTTTCTAGGAGATAAGGTAAAATAAATTAAGGACAAAAAGAGATTTCTATTAGGAAACTGATGACTGAGATGTAATATTTATCCCAGTTAGATGATATGATGCTATAATGGTTATATTTATTAGCATATATTTATTAGTTATATATAGTTATGATATAATACTAATTATATTTATTAGCATTGCTTCAAAATTGTCCTATATTTACAGTGGGCTTTCTCACAATTTTATGAAAATATACTTATTATTTTGCAGGAAGATGCTTGTTAGCATGTAATTCAGAGTTTATTTAGATCAATATTGTTGGGTTAATATAAAAGTCATTGATGGTTTACTTTTGTTCTTCTCCCATACTGGGTAGATAATATGTAGAAGCATATTTTGGGTTGCATTTTGCCATGTTTTGAACTATTTATCAGTTTTCTCATAATAGAATTGCATTCTTTTGCCTTTATATGGACACATTCATATTCTTGCATCCTCTTTCATTTTCTTTACTATTTTTCAATCAAAGCAACTTAATTAAAAAAAATTACAGTTGGGTAGACAGCTGGTCTTTGAAGAATATTTAACACGTTGTGTATATTTTGAATACAGTTTTCTAAATTCTGTAAACTCAAATATAAATAAAACAAAAATGTAGAGAGATAAAATGTTCTATAATGAAGCCAATTCTTTGGGGATCCCTTTCAAGAGAAGATATTCTCTTCTTCTTGCTTATATGGTGTATGCATTGGATACATTCATGGATTATATCAAGTTTATAGGACTCAGTTGCAAACAGGTGACAGGATTAAGCCAGTAGAGAGAATAAACTGGATTTTGATAGCTCGATGAGAATACTTTGGGAATGTTCTTAACATTTTTTTAAAGAATTTCAATGGCAAAGTATCTAGATTTAGCTTTGAATATAATCATGCAAGAAAGATGAGCTTGGAAACAAGAATTGTGTTGGTATGCATGAGACCCCTTCTGTTTCATTTGGTTTAAATCCCCCCTGCTTAACACTATTCTATTTACATAACCACTTCATTCTATTTACATAACCACTGTTAACAAGTTCCACCCTCCCTCCAGGGCATTTGTGGTTCAGTGATAGGATTCTCGCCTAATCTGCCCCCTCTTTGTCACACTCTGATTTTCACCAGTCACTTTTCTCTCCACCCTCTCTATGTCACATCCTGTTTCCACTTTACTTGGCAAGTATATATAAAGACAGCATTGTGAGTTTTACAGTACTTTACCTTTAGTTTAGCTTAGCTCGTCTTAGGTTGTTCTGCGTCCTGCATGAATAAAGAGATACTGCCTACAGCTCAACCATGAGTCCCTGGTCATCTGTTACCCGCCCGTGAAGCCAGCCCGGCGAAAACAACCTAACCCGTCGAAAACAACAGCATTTGATGGAAGAAGGACCATCACAATAATGACTGCAATAAGATCAGCAAAGAGCTGATAACTAAAAATGCTCCCCTTGCCCCAAGGTTATTTGAATTATGCTAACCACTGTTGCAAAGCTTGGGGTGGGTGGAGAGAGCATAGTGGCTATGCAAATGTTTTCATAGCAAAAGCTCTCAACCGGTGTTGGGAGATGTCACTAGCAGCTGAGTGTACATGTTACCATACACACGGTCTCAGGTTTGGGTTGCTTCCCCCTACCTGCAGGAGAAGAAGCTTCATTAGATGAGAATCAGATTTGCTAGAGTTTTTCTGTCTCTCTGTCTCACTCTACTCTCTTAATTTCTCTCTGTCCTACATAAAAAAAAAGGAACGAAGAAAGAAAAATTGCAGATGGAAGCATTGGGTTTGCTGTGCAGGCAATGTGTCCCAGCTATAACCATGGTAGCAAAAAAAAAAAAAAAAAAAAGAAAAAAAGAAAAAGAAAAAGAAAGAAAGAAAGAAAAGAAATAAAGTAAAAAAAAAAAAAACACCAAAATATGAAAGGATAGCTACAAAACCTTGTGGTTACCAACATACTTAATTGTGAAAGAATGAATACCTTCTCATTAACCTTAAGACTGAAGCAAAGATACTTATTCCTGTCACTTCTGGTTAAAATTGGCCTAGAGCTCATAGTTAGGAAAGAAAGTCCATTAAAATTATCTTGTTTTGGAAAGAGGAAGTAAAAGACTTTATTTTTAGGTAGTATTGTCAACTTTATAGAAAATAAAAAATATCTACCAAAACACCAATAGAACTATGAAGTAAATTTAGCAAAGTCATTAGACATATGGTGAATTAGTTATGATATGGGGAAATCAGATAGTGTTAACTATAGCACTCAGTTAACCTTATAACTCAATGGAATAGAATCTGTGGAAAGCAGTCTAGACAATTCTCAGAGTTCTAGAAATAGTCTTCCTAGTTCCTTTCTTGGGAATATATCCTAAGGAAACAAGCATATCCATCCAAATAGATCTGTGTATATCTATGTTCATAATAGCACACTTTGTAGTTGTCAAAAACCTGGAAGCAACTGATATGTCCAAAATCAGATGAGTAGCTAAAAAGTTGTGGTATTATATAGACACTGAAAAACTACTTGAGTATTAAGAATGATGAAGTCACTTTCCTCATCTTATCTTGGATGAAACTTGAAAGAATCGTGTTAAGTGGGATAAGCCAGGAAGAAGAAGACGAATCTAGGATGGCAGAACATAAGAAACAAGAATCAAAGGGGAACACAAAATAAAACTTGGGCTGAGTTTAGTGCATTGCACCAAAGCAAAGGACTCTGAGGAGGGGCTGGGTGGAGAGGTAGCTTTGGGGTCCTGGTGCATGGTGATGGAAAAGGACCTAGGCTGGAGGTGTGAGGGTCTTTTTTTAATATTTATTTATTTTACCTTTTGTTGCTCTTGTTTCTATATTGTTGTTGTTATTCATGTCATTGTTGTTGGATAGCACAGAGAGAAATGGAGAGAGGAGGAAGACAGAGAGGGGGAGAGAAAGATAGATAGCTGCAGACCTGCTTCACCACCTGTGAAGTGACTCCTCTGCAGATGGGGAGCCGGGGGCTCAAACTGGGATTCTTAAGCCAGTCCTTGTACTTCATGCCACATGTGCTTAACCTGATGCACTACTGCCCAACTCCTGTGAGGGTCTTTTAGACACCTGCCATAGTGAGATGAGAAATTTTACTATGTGTAAACAACTTTCCTATGAAATATTATGCCCCAATAAAAGAAATAAACCCTCACTTTTATAGTTGATTTTAACAAAGATATCAAAGTCATTCAATAAAGAATAAAGATATCAAAGTAATTCAATAAAGTATATATATGCAACTTTGTTAGCCACTCATATGTTGATGACTACCTGGGTTGCCTCCATGTTTGTTTTTATTGGAAACAATAAAGTACTCTGAATACTACTCAGCTATGAAAAAGATGAAGTCATTTCATTTGCCATATCTTGGATGGAACATGAAGGACTCATGTAAAGATAGATAAGCCAAAAGGAGAAAGACAATACTAGATGAGTTCCACTTAGAGGTAAAACTTAAGAAAGAAGAAGGGAGAGGCAAAACACAGAGTAAAATCTGAACTAGATCTGGTTAGTTGAGGCAAGAACAAGGGTATGAGGGGCTGGTGAGGGCATAGAGCTGAAAGGACACTGGGAACACAATGGAGTACAAGAACATAAGATGGCAATATTATGGAATTGGCGTGCCGATGCTCATCACTTAAAAGTGAGAGATTGTATTCAGGAGGAAGCAGCTGTCTTGTAAGTCATAACTATGCTAATAAAAATCACAGAAAATAAGAATCTTTCCAACAAACATTGTTGGGACAATTACATATCTACATGCAAGATAATGAAATCTGTCCTTGCCTCACACTCTATACACAAAATATTAATTTTAAATGCATCACAAACAGAAATAAGATTTAAAACTTTTAGAAGAAAATGGAGGGATAGATACTCAGGACCTTGTATAAAGCTGTGGTTTCTTTGATATGACAACAAAACTCAGGCAACAAAGGGACAAGATAAATAGGATTCCATCAAAATGAAAAAAAAAAAAAAAACTCAAGCAATTCAAAGTATACTATCAAGAAATTTAAATAAGGGTCAGTAAACTAGCTCATCTGGGAGGGTACATACTTTGCCATTTAGGTGACCCAGATTCAAGCCAGGCCCCTGTTTACAGGAGGGAGCTTCAATGCTGCAGTGGTTTATCCTCTGCCCCTCTACCTCTCTGTTTTCTTCTCTGTCTCCCTATCTGAAAATTTTAGCTTGAAGTGGTGAAGCCCTGGGGGGTGGGTGGAAGTGAAATTAAAACTTAAATAATGGAGGGAAAAAATGCAAGTCATATGATAAGCATATACTAGCCAAAATAGTTAAAGAAATCATATTATATTATAATGAAAGAGGAAATAGCCCAATTATGTGGACAAATGATGATCTGATTAGATGTATTTCCAAAGGATATATATATATGTATGTATTTGGCAGTAACTATGTGAATATAATTGCAACATCATTAGCTATGAGGTTATTACAAGTCAAAATCACAGTGAGATACCACTTCACATCCTATATATATTCAAAGGAGAGATAATAGCTTACTTTTTTTGGCAAGGATTTGGCAAAATCAGAACTGTCATAAACTGCTGGTGGGCATGTCAAATGGTGTGGCAGCTATTTTGAAAAAAATCTGGAAAACATCAGAAAGCCGAGCATAGTGTTTGCATGTTACTTAGCAGCTCTACTCTGTTACATGACCAAGAGAAATAGAAACATTGCTTCACATACAGACTTGCATATGGATGCTCTGAGTAGCACCAGTGATAAACAAAATATAGAAGCAATTCAAATACACAATTGGCGAATGGGAAACTAGGACATGGCACACGCATACCTGAGAATATTCTGCAATCTTTATTCCACACTTCTATGCAGAAAGAAAGCTACAGGGTACTGCAGGAGAAATATTTAAAATTTATAAAAGGAAGGGGTATTCTGTGTTTAATGATTGAAAGACTGAATCTTTTGCGGTGATAATTCTGTCTGAATTATTTCATAGATTAAAATGTGTATCTCAATCAGAAACATAATAATAATGTACTTTAGGGTAGAAATTTTTCCATTTATTCTAAGCTGTGTCTGTAAACAAATGAACACAAAATGAAAAATTTTAAATGGTCAGAGAAACCTTGAGGAAGTAAGGCAGAAAACTTACAAAGTTGACTAACAGAATAAGTATAAAACTAGAGAATTAAACATGTTGTGATGCTGTTTTGAGAACTGAAATGTAGATCAATGGAATGGATATGGAGTCAAGAAACAAACCTAGACATGTACTATCAGTCGACTCTCAGTAACTGTGCTACAGTAATTCAGTAGGGAGAGGGTGTTGTTTTCAATAAGTATTCTAAGGGACAAATGGACAAACAAATGAGAAATAATTAAACTTGACCTTCCTACTATACCAAATAACAAATAGAACGTGGATAGTATGCTTACAACACAGAATTCAAAAGTGTAAAACTTTCAAAAGAAAATAGATGAGGATTGTTAACCACAAATAGTGCAAAAATGTCTTAGGGCACAACGTACCTGTGAAGAGTGGGAAAAAATAGTACTATTACAAATGCCTGCTTGCTTCTGAAAATTCCTAAATAGGCAAAGAAAATGAAAACCACAGACTGGATAAAAAGTTATACTGAGGGGCCTGATAGTGACTTATCAGGAAAAGCACACACATTATCACACTCCAAGACAAGGTTAAAATCCCCAGCCCCTAACTTCGGTGGAGAAAACTTCAGGAATAAAGGGGCAGTGCTGTGGTTGTCTCTTGTTTTCTGTGTATCTGCTCCTCTCTCTGTCTCTCACTATATTAAAAATTACTGTCTGAGACATTGGAGTCTTATAGGCACTGAGCCCCACTGGTAGCACTGGTGACAAATCTGTATGTATGTATGCATGCGTGTATTCATGTATGTATGCATGCATGTATTCATATATGTATGTATGTATGTATTCATGTATGTATGTATGTATTCATAATGCACAGTAGAAAATAAGATGTAAAATAAATGTAATAACTCAACAGATAGAAGAAATTAATACAATAAAAAAATTAAATGACAGATCTGAGAACATCCTCTCCCCAAAATACCAGTTTGTTGACTAAGCGGCTATAAGCATAAGAATAAAATGTTTAGTTTCAGTAGAGATCAGGGAAATGCAAATAAAAGCCAACACTAGATACATTCCATAGATGCCTCACAGTGTAAAATTCATTAATGTAAGAGTCAGCAAAGATGTAGATGAACTGGAACTGAATTTAGGAATTCATATTCTACTTTCCGTTTGGAACACTGGATGTTGATTTTATTTTCCAGAGACACATTCCAAGTAAAATCCGCAGTCATGTTTTGCTGAATTCATTGCCCTTTTTGAAACACACCCAGGATAGTCTGTGCTATTTCTAACTTAAGGAGGTTAATTGATACAGTGAGATAAAATGAAATAGTATGACAAATGGAGATGAGAAAGAGAAAATGGCTGATATTGCATTATTTCTCTGAAAGCATGAATAGCTTAAGGACACTGGGTGGGGGGGGGGGGATAATGATACCTCCACCATCTAGCACAGTCCTGTATTTTCACTGGAATTCTATCTTCTTTCCATTATGTATTAAAGTGAAGTTAGAGGCTGGGGACAAAGAAGTAGAAAAAAATCTAAACAATAGAGAGACTTTGGTTTCTACTTGCTTAAACTCAGTGCTCTCCATACTTTGTCCTAGGTACTCTGCTTGGATTTTCCATAGCATGAAAAAAAAAAAAAAGCAAGAAAAACAAAACAAAACAAAACAAAAAACAAGCAAGGCTCTGACCATCAGAAGCACTGGAAAGTTCTGGAGGAAGGGTTGGCTTTGACCTTCTCAAGCTGTCTCTGTGTTGAAATGTTCAAAATATTGTATTTTAATATATGATCAGTGGTTAACAATTGCTTCCTATAAGTGGTGATTTTACTGGGGCTACAAAAATCTTAGGGATTTTTGGTACAAATCTTACATAGATTTTTTTTAAAAATATTTTATATTTTTTTGACACACACATAGACACACACACACACAGGGACAGAGAGAGAAACCTGAGCACTACTGAATCTAGCATATCAGAGTTTCAGGCATGAAAGCATTTTTTTACATAGCCTTACTACATAGTTTTATGTGTGTGTGTGTGTGTGTGTGTGTGTGTGTGTGTGTGTGTGTGTGTGTGTGTGTGTATTGGGGAATGTCCTCATATGTGACACCACTGAGTGACCTCCCTGAGCTAATGCTTTTCCTTATTAATTTTAGAGAAGGAAGCAAAGGGGAAACAACAAGAAAGGTGAAATGCTGAAGCCCCACTCCACCATCCATACAGCTACTCTAGTACCTGAAAGGTTGTGAGGAGCTCAAACCCAACACCTCACGCACAGCAAAGTGTGCACTCTACTGGATAATCCATATGCTGATCCCATATAGATGATGTTTTCATTTCCTTTAATCATTGCAAAATAGGCTGTAGCTAGGAACAATGTAGGACTTTAGAACCTAAATTTTATTTTCAACTTTGAAAAATCTCAAAATAGAGAGGAGGCAGATTACCAAAGAAATGAGAGTGGGAAAACCCAGCTAGTTTCTGAAACTAAGATGAGATAATCCTTACGAGAATGGATTTATAATGGCAGCATCCTCTCCTTTTTCTTTTTGATTATTAACAGCTTCTTAAACAGAGTAGTGACTTGGCTTGCATGCCAGTACCTATATATAGCTTGATGAAAGACAGACTGTGGGCTCCTTCTGTTTTCTTTTTCCCACTGAATTCAAACTACTGGGAGTCTCAGCATATCAGAGTGATTTATTTTGTTTAAGCAAACTTATAATGTTTATTCCAAATGTCAGGTGATTTCATTTTTGGTTTTCTGGAGCCAAGAGCCCTTGGATGAGTTTAATGCAGAGCTGGGTCACTTAGCTAGCTAGACCAAAATGGGAGGAGATCTCAGGGGTAACAAAAAACATCTCAGGGCTAGATGCAACGTAGATGCAAGAACTTAGTTTGTCATCTTATCTAAGTGTCTTATGCCTTAGAAATTGCCTGTTTTGGCTGGGAGTACAGATCAACCTGTCAACGCCCATGTTCATCAGGAAAACAATTACAGAAGCCAAACCTTCCACCTTTTGCATTCCATAGGGACCTTGGGTCCATACTCTCAGAGGGATAAAGTATAGGAAAGCTATCAGGGGAAGGGATGGGATACAGAGTACTGGTGGTGGGAATTATGTGAAGTTGTACCCCTCTTATCCTATAGTTTAGTCAATGTTTCCTTTTTATAAATAAAAAAAATAATAAAGAAATTGCCTGTTTTGCAAACTTTTCCAAATAAATTACATATGGAACAGTAAAAGCAACCTAGTAGTTTATTGGCTCCTAGTTTTTCTTTCAATACTAATACATTGTTGACTGAAATGTAATCCCTTTGGGTATTAAATAGCAAGCAGTAGCCCCAGTCATTTCTTTCGTTTGGCATTAAAGGGAAAGAAAAACGGCTGACACTAACCAGAAGGGGCCAGAGGACAGAAATCGCTGAAGCTGCTTGACTAGTACTCTCAGCCAATGAGAATTCAACCTCCTTACTGCATGCACTTTGAGACATAGTGATTCTTTGTTGTCACTAACAGGAAAAGTAGTTGTGAGATACCTATTTGTCTAGCCTTGGGATGATTTTAAAAAAAGTGTAAGTGGTAAATGGAAATCAGATTTAACTTGTATTCTGTTCAGATGTTGAGTCTCTTATGAAAAGCATATGCTCTTTCTAAAGTTATTTGCTTGGCATAATAGGTGTGTTTATTTACTGAGAAAATAATATTCCATGTGAGCTAGCAGCCATATGATATTTAAGTAGCCTGTTTGGAACCCAAAGTCATGTCCCATTTAAATGTTTGAGATGATGGTGAAATTCACAGATTAACCTATCAAGATAGTGTAAACCCAGAAACAGACATTATGACTGGAATCATTTTGTTGTCTCTGAAACCCGACTGTACAAGTAAAATTTTCATGGAAAAATGCACTCACCGATCCTGACTAGTTTCTTTTATAGAAAGCATCATTCCTGCTGACGACCTGGCAGTGATGATGGGCATCAGTTGCTCAGTATGGGTAACCTTGCCATTTGTTACAGTCTATGGCATACAGACAGGGACCCGTGACTGGACTTACATAGTTCAGGATGTGCAGGAGGACTATCTACCTATGAATAGATGATGCTTGAAGAAACTGTTGAGTCTGATTCCTAACCCAAACTTCATTTTTTTTTTTCCCTCAGGCATTGACTGGTCAGGTTGCTGTTAAAATAAATTGACAGCATGACCTGAGATCCTGGTTCCTCACACAAGCCCAGTATTAGAATTTCCAAGTGTTAAAAAAAAAAATCTTTCTAAGGCAGCTCATGGAGTGATGATGAATCCAAAATATGCTGTTGATGTAGATGGAAAGGTTGGATTGCATTTCCAACTAAAAACATAATGGAATTTCTTCAGATATTTGATGCATTTCATCAGTCGGCCTTGAGTGACAGGAAGAGATCAAAGGAAATTGGGTTAAACTGGTAGAATAATGACAATTTCATTATTTTTTTTTAGGTATCCATGCACTACATTCCTAAACATGCCAAGTACTGTGCTAAGTAGTGAAGACTCAGACATCTAGGTTGACACATTAAGCACAACTTCTCATCTCCTGTAAATAGTAGACTCATTAGTATGTGCTGGTAATGGGATTGCAAAAAGCTTACATTCAGCTCACAGGGAAGCATTTACAAGCCAGGAATTGTATTGATATGTTAATATATTCTGGATATTGTAAGGGAAGTCACCACAGACTAGTTTGTTTCTTGTCGCATTATGTGAGTAACTTAACACAATGTGGACTGATTCTCTCACAGTCCTGGAGATCAGAAGTTCAAAAATTGAATTACTGGAAGCTTAAATTACTTTCTGGAGGCTAAAAGAAAGATAATTCATTTCCTTGCTTTTAGTAGATTCTAAAAGCTGCCTACTATATTTCCCTTGTAACTCTTTTTTTTTTGGGGGGGGGGTAGAGTCAATCTTCCTATTTAGTTAAAATTTATTTTATTAGTGATTTAATAATGATGGGCAAGATTATGAGATAAGAGGGGTGCAATTCCATAAAATTTGCACCACCAGAGTTCCCCTCAATGGGAAGCTTCTCTATTCTTTATCTCACTGGGAGTACAGACCAAAGATCTTCATGGGGTGCAGAAGGTGAGAGGTCTGGATTTTTTTATTTCTTCTCTGCTGGACATGGGCATTGAACAATCAATTCATATTCCCATCCTGTTTCCATATTTCTCTAGTTGGGTGGGGCTCTGGGGAGGTGGGGTTCCAGTACACATTGGTGAGGTTGTCTGTCCATGGAAGTCAGGTTGACATCATGGTAGCAACTTGGTGGTTGAAAAGCATTAAGATATAAACCAGAACAAATTGTTTAATAATCAGAAACCTCAAGGTAAGAGTATAGCAGATGAGATCTGGGGGTCTCATGTTGTTGAAGCTCGGAAGTCTATTTTAGTTATATTCAGGTAGGCCTGTGACTTTACTAATTTTTGCCTTGGCCAGATAGCTAACATGCAGATGGGCTAGAAGTATTGTCTGGGAGAATTTTGTCAAAGTTGAGAATAGGACTAAAAAGCTGGATCAGGGCAGAGAGTAACTGCCTGATTGCTGCGGCGTACACTTCCAACACTATGTTGAAAAGTAATTATTATGGTGAGAAGACCTATCTTGAACCTGAGCTGAGGGGAAATGATTTCAGCTTTTCCTCACTGAGTATGATGTTGGCTATAAGTTTGTTGTACATGGACTCTACTATCTCTAGAAATTTTCCATCTATTCCTATTTTTGTTGTGTTTTGATCATACAGGGATATTGGATTTTTGTCAGAGGCTTTCTTTGCATCTATTAATATTTCTATGTGGTTTTTGGTTTTGATTTTGTTGATGTGGTGTTTCACATTGATTGATTTATATATATACTGAACCAGATTTGCATTCTTGGGATAAAGCCTACTTGGTCATGATGAACAATCTTTTTAATATACTGCTGTTATCAGTTGGCTCAGATTTTGCTCAGTATTTTAGCACATATGTTCATTACAGATATTGGTCTATAGCCTTTCTTTTTTGTTGTATCACTATCTAATGTTGGTATCAAGTTGATATTGGCTTCATAGAAGGTGGAAGGGAATATTCCTTTGTCTTCAATCTTTTGGGAGAGATTAAAAAAGTAGAGCCTCATTACTCAGCCACCAGGTTCCAAATGCTAGCATGATGCCAACCAGACTTCCCTGGAAAGACCACCCCACCAATGTGTCCTGGAGCTCCTATTCCCCAGAACCTTGCCCCACTAGGGAAAGAGAGAGGCAGGATGGGCGTGTGAATCACCCATGTTCAACATGGGGGGGGCAATTATAGAAGCCAGACCTTCCACTTTCTGCATCACATAATGACCTTGGGTCCATACTCCCGGAGGTTTAAAGAATAGGAAATAAGAAAGCTATCAAGGGAGGGGATGGAATACAGAGTTCTGATGGTGGGAATTGTGTGGAGTTGTACCCCCTCTTATCCTATGGTTTTGTTAGTGTTTAATATATATATATATGTAGAAGTATTAACTGCTTAGCAGCCACCAAAATGTTTAACAGCATGATTTTAACATCACAGTCTAGTCTTATCTGAACTGAGTGAGTGAAATGTGGCAGGTGCCTGTGTCTGCATGTGGGAAAAAGGTACAAAGGAGGTGGTTACAGCCTGGGATGCTTGAGTCTAGAGTCAAATGTGATCAGCAGAGAGGCTGAACATTCGCCAGTGAAACAAGGGGCCCAGAGACATTCCCTGTATTTATGGAATGTCTTTTCATTTCCATGAGGATCCCAAGGAATACATAGCCTAAAGCCACTAAACCTAGATTTCCTATGATCTGAAGGTGGTTTGCAGTGTTTTAGTGAGACATTAAAAGTAAATGTCCAGAGACCTACAGACCATATGTCTTTATGAACAGTAACCAAGTCATTAGCAAGATGGTTTAAATATGAATTCCAGTCTTTCCCTCTAGTTAACTTTTTGGTGCATGTCTGATTGTCTAGGGGAAATATCTCATCAGGTTTTTTTCAGACAAATTGCTCATTTCTTTTTTCCTACACTATTGTCCTTTTAATAACCAGAGGCAGAATTATCACTTTGATTTAGGGTGTCTCCTATACCAATAGAAACTTCTTAATCTCCCTAAATAAATTATTCATAAATCAGACTTGAAGTGTGAAGTCTTTATAAACTGTATATTTATGGTTATAGCTCATACTGGATGTAAATTTGTTATTGTACAGATCTCTATGCTTTTGCAATTTAATGAGATGCCCTCTTCTCTATCATTGTCTATAAATATTTTCTGTCGTTCATCAGTGAATGGCTGATTTTTGCTCTCTGAATATGCAAAGACCTCTACAGACATTTTTTTTAATTCTATCATAGTTAGAATGTCTCGCAGGGTTATCATTACAATTTTGGTGCAAAGAAAATGTCATTTACTCCATATTACTTTATTGCAATAGTATGAGCACATCTAGGTATGCCACTTTAACACTCAGGTGTGATTTGCTGTTACTTCAGCTAATAAAACCACTGTTTTTAACACCGACAATGACTCCAGAAGGATGGTATCTCTAATAAGCATTGTATAATTTTTTTAAAAAAATGTCATTGCTTTTTTGTCATTCAGAATGTCATACTGGCAGGGAAATTTCTCTGTAGGGTGAGAATGCCAGTGACCTCTTTCCCTGCAAAGTCATGTCTTTTAGAAGAGGAATTTATAATTCTTTCAATTTCACAACCCCCCTGACCCTGCTTAACCTAACTTAGCTTTTGGCATCTCCTGTCCATGACAAGAGTACCAACAGTATAAGTCATAGAAGATTAATTGCAAAAACTGTCATTTCACAGTCTTTGTATATGTCACCTCAGCTATAGATTGGATCTGTCACTGGTGTTTATCTGATTTGAAACACATTTCACCTTCTATGGAAACATTGCTTTCTCTTTCCTCTAGATTTTTGGTAATTTCTTGTCAGCTCTTTCAGATTTACATTCCATAGATACTCCCTCTTTTAGAAAATGAGAGAAACGTGTATCGGGGACATGAAAAAAGTTTTCAAGGTCAGTATCATCAAAATTCATTATCTTGAACTCATTGCCATACTCCAATGTCTGCATAAGACTAGTTACCAAGTGTCATTATTTCTAATTCATTATGTCTCAGACAGGCCTCTTTTGCTTAATTTACCTCCCTAGATGGCTGCCTTATTTAAGTTTCTTTTAATCCAGGACCACAGCAACTATGTCTTTATTATTCTCCCTTACTTGGGCATGCTACTTTCCATTGTGTCTATCATACTGACAGACTATTTTTATAATACATGGGATTTTTTATTAGTGATTTAATAATGATAGACAAGATTGTGGGAGAAGAGGGGTACAATCCCATACAAATTCCCACCACCAGAGTTCTATATTCCATCCCCTCTATTGGGAGCTTCCCTGTCCTTAATCCCTCTAGGAGAATGGAACAAAGATATATGTTTTAATTTATTTATTGGGGGATTAGTGGTTTACAGTCAATGGTAAATACAATAGTTTGTACATGCATAACATTTCCCAGTTTTTCACATAAAAATACAATCCCCACGGGGTCCTCCTCTGCCATCATGTTCCAGGACCTGAGCCTCTCACCACCTAATCCACACCCCAAAGTCTTTTACTTTGGTGCAATACATCAACTCCAGTTCAAGTTCTGCTTAGTGTTTACCCTACTGATCTTGTTTTTTCAACTGTCTATACGTGTGATCATCTCATACTCATCCTTCAGTTTCGGGCTTATCTCACTTAACATGATTCCTTCAAGCTTCATCCAAGATGGGCTGAAAAAAGTAAAATCACCATTGTTTTTTCTCAGCTCTGACTTATGATGATGCAGATATTGAACCTGGGACGTTGGAGCCTTAGGAATGAGAATCTGTTTGCATATTCATTATGCTATCTGCTCTTGCCCTGAAATCACAATTTTTAAGAGCTGAGTAGTATACCACAACTTACTCAGCCACGCATCTGTAGTTGTCACCTGGGTTGCTTCCAGGTTTTGTGTGTGTTTTTCTTTCTTTTTTTAATATTTATTTATTTATTTAATATTTATTTATTTATTTATTTAATCTTTATTTATTTATTTATTTAATATTTATTTATTTAATATTTATTTATAATATTTTTATATATATTTTATATATTTTATTATAATATTTAATATTTATTTAATATTTATTTATTTATTTAATATTTATTTATTTATTCCCTTTACCCTTGTTGTTTTTTATTGTTGTAATCAGTGATGTTGTCGTTGGATAGGACAGAGAGAAATCGAGCGAGGAGGGGAAGACAAAGAGGGGAAGAGAAAGGTAGACACCTGCAGACCTGCTTCACAGCCTGTGAAGCGACTCCCCTGCAGGTGGGGAGCTGGGGACTTGAACCAGGATCCTTATGCTGGTCCTTGCCCTTTGCTCCATGTGCGCTTAACCTGCTGTGCCACCACATGGCTCCCATGTGTTTATTTCTTTAGGATATATCCCCAGGAGAGGAACTGCAGAATAATAGCCTTCTGAGAGTTCTCCAGACTGCCCTCAACAAGGGCTGGAATACATTCCCACCAGCAGTGCTTAAGGCTTCCATTGTGCCCACAACTTCTTTAGAATTTGTTCCTGCTATATTTTCTGGTATATGGCATTCTCATAGGAGTGAAGTGGTATCTCATTGTTGTCTTTATCTTCATTTCTCTGATAATCAAAGACTTGGAGCATTTTTCCCTGTACCTGTTGACCTTTTTGATCTCTTCAATGGAAAATACACTGTTATATCCTTTTCCCATTTTTGGATGGGATCATGTGTTTTTTTGTTGAGTTTGGGGAACTCCTTATGTATTTTGATTAGCCCTTTGTCTGATGTATGGAATGTAAAGAACTCTATGGGAATTTCCTATGGGTGGTGATTTCTTTTCCTGTGTAGAAGATTTTTTAACTTGGTATAGTCCCACTGGTTTATTTTTGTTTTGGTCTTCTTTGTAATTAGATTTATATCATTAAAGATGACTTTAAAATCTAGGCAGAAAAGAGTTCTGCCATTATTTTCCTCTGAGTATCTGATAGTTTCTGGTCTAATATCCAAGTTCTTGATCTACTTGGAATTTAATTTTGTGTTTGGTGAAATATAGGCTTCAGTTTCATTCTTCTGCACAATTCAACCCAATTTTTTTCAAGACCATTTGTTAAAGAGGCTCTCCTTTCCCCATTTAGTAGTCTGGGCACTTTTGTCAAGATTAGATGTCCATAAATGTGGGGGCTTACTTCTGGGCACTCAATTCTATTTTACTGGTCAGTGTGTCTATTTATGTTGCAGTACCAGGCAGTTTTGATTACAGTGACTCTATAATACAATTTGAGATATGGGAGTGTGATGCCTCCAGTTCTGTTTTCTCTTCTCAAGATTGTTTTGGCAATTCTAGTTCTTTTCTGGTTCCAGATAAACATTTGTAGCTTTTGTTCAATTCTCCTAAAAAAATTGGTTGGTATCTTGATGGGAATTGTATTAAATTTGTATATGGCTCTGGGTAATATATCCATGTTAATGATGTTAATTCCTCCAATCCATGAACATAGAATATCTTTCCACTTCTTTGTGTCTTTTTGCATTTCCTTGATAGTAACTCAAATTTTTCAGTTTGCAAGTGTTTCATTTCTTTAGTTAGGTTTATTCCTTGATATTTATTTTATTTGTTGTTGTTGCTATAGTCAAAGAAATTGACTTCTGGATTTCTTCTTCTTATAACTTAGTGTTTACATAGAGGAATGCCACTGACTTTTGTATGTTAATTTTGTAGCCTTACTATATGCCAGATCATTTCAAACCTCTCTCCACTGGATTCATCAGGTTTGTCTATATTCTCATATAATCTATAAATAGTGAGAGTTCGATTTTATTTTTTACTTCCAATCTGTATCCCTTGAATTCCTTTCTCCTGCATGATTGCTATGACAAGAATTTCCAACACTATGTTGAATAGTAAAGGTGATAGTGGGCAGCTCTGTCTAGTACCTGCTTAGATGGGGAATGCTTCTAGTTTTTCACCACTGAGTATGATGATGACTGTAGGTTTACTATATATGGACTCCACTGTCTTAAGGGATTTTCTATCTATTCCCATTTTTTAGTGTTTTGATCATAAAGGGGTGTTGGATTTTGTCAAATTCTTTCTTTGCATCTGTTGATATAATCATGTGGTTTTTGGTTTTGCATTTATTGAGGTGGTGGATCACATTGATTGATTTACATATATTAAACCGATCTTGCAGCCCTGAAATAAACTCCACTTGGTCATGGTGAGCAATCTTTTTTAACATACTGCTATATCCAGTTGGCTAGAATTTTGCTCAATATTTTTGCATCTATAGTCATCAAAGATACCAGTCTGTAGTTGTTTTTTTTTTTTTTTTTTTCTTGTATTCCTGTCTGCTTTTGACATCAGGATGATGTTGACATCATAGAAGCTGGAAGGGTATATTTCTGTATCTTCATTTTTATTTTTTTGCGAATTGTAAAAGTAGAAATATTAACTCTTCTTTGAAGGTTTTATAGAATTTATTTGGAAATCCATCTGGTCCAGAACTTTTATTCTTGGAAGGTTCTTGATAAGTAGTTCAATTTCTTTGAATATAATTTGGTGGTTCATTTTTCTAGTCCCTCTTTGTTTAATTTTGAAATATGTTTATTTTTAGGAATTCATCCATTTTTTCCAGGTTCTGTGTCTTGGTGGCATATAGTTGTTCACAGATTGCTAGCATGATACTTTGGATTTCTGTTGTGTCTGTTGTCATATCCCCTCTTTCATTCAGAATCCTATTTACTTGAGTTTTCTCCTTTTTTTTTTTTTTTGTTTTGGGAGCCTGGCTACAGGTTTTTCAATTTTTGTTACTCTTTTAATGAAACATCTAGCTTCCTTGATCTTTTGTATGGTTTTCTTATTTTCAGTATTATTTATTTCTGCCCCAACTTTAGTTATTTCAATCCTTCTGGTAGCTTTAAGGTTTCTTTCTTTTTCTCCTTCTCTTCCTCCTCCTTCTTCTCTTCCTTCTCCTACTTGTCCTCCTCCTCCTTCTCCTCCTTCTCTTCCTCCTTTTCTCCTCCTCCTAACAATTTAAAGTATGCAATAAGGTTGTTTATTTTAGATTTTCCTCATTTTCTAAGGTGTGTTTGTATGGATATGAACTTCCCTCTCAGTACTGCCTGAGCTGTGTCCCAAATATTTTTTAACTTGTGTCTTTATTTTCATTGAATTCCTGTAATATTTTAATTTCTTCCTTAATTTCCCCTTTGACCCAGTAGTTGCTAAGTGGTGTACTGTTGAGTTTCTATATTTTGGGACTTTTACTAATTTCTTGTTTATTGAATTCCACTATGGGCCAAGAAGATACTTGGAAATATTTATTAACTTTGAATTTATGGACACTGTCTAATTTATGCCTAACATGTGGTCTATCATTGAGAATGAACCCAGTTGTCTTGAATAGAATGTGTATTCCAGTTTCTTGGGATGAATGACTGAAAATGTCCAATAGTTCAAGTTTATCTATCTCTGAACTTAGTTTCCTTGTGTCTTTATGTTCTTTGCCTAGATAATCTCTCAAGTTGAGTGAGTGAGGTGTTGAAATCCCCTAATATTATTCTTTGGCTATTAATATATTGCTGTAGCTCTATCAGTAGATGTTTGATGTATTTAAATGACCTTTCATTAGGTTCATAGATGTTCATAATTGTCCTCTTGATTGACTGATACTCTGAGCAGTAAGTAATGTCCATTCATATATATTTTTAATTTTAACTATTTTAAGGTCTATCTTGTCAGATATGATAATAGCTGTTCCTGCCTCTTTTGTGGTCCATTAGCTTGTATGGTAGTTTTATACATGAAGTTAGTTCAAGTTTCAGTTTGAGTCTGTGTTTATGTGTTTGAGTTAGGTGGGATTCCTGTAGATAATATGTGATTGGGTTGTGTTTTCTGACCCATCTTCCTACTCTGCGCCTTTTAAAAGGTCAATTCAGGTCATTGACATTTATTGATATTATAGATTTAAGATATTTAATGCCATTATTCTAAAATTTTAAAGTGTTCTGACATATGGCATATTTATGGTGATAGTGTAATTCTTTATAGGATACCTTTCAGAACTCTTTGCAGGGCAGGCTTGGTGATAGTTATTCCTTCAACTGTTGTTTGTCTGAGAAGCTTTTTATGCCTCTGTATAGTTTCAATAACTATCTAGCAGGATACAGCAGTCTTGGTTGAAAGCCTTTCTCATTGAATGTTCAATATATATCTTGCCATTATCTTCTGGCCGGTAGTGTCTGTGTGGGAAATTCTGCTGCCAATCGTATGGGATTTCTCTATAAGTGACTCTTTGTTTTTTTCTCTTGAAGACTTTAGAATCCTATCTTTATCCTTATTCATTTTCTTCCTAAATATGATGTGTCCTTAATCAGGGTTAATTCTGTTTGGGACCCCCTAGGATTCCTGAATACTTATATGCTTTATGTTGTTTAGAGTAGCGAAGTTCTCAGCTATTATGTCCTGTAGAATGCTTTCTTCCCCTTACTCTGATAAGCCAATAATGTGTATATTGCTTCTTTTGAATTCATCCCATAGGTATCTATTGCTTTTTTCAATATCTCTTAATTTCTTTTTGAGATCTCTTACCTCTTTCTTAATTTTCTCTAATTCATCCTCAATCTTGCTAATTTTGTTTTATGCCTCATTTATTCTTTTCTCTCTCCCCTCTGCTGTTTTTTGTAGCTCAACTATTTTGTTACCTTGTTCCTTTTCTGATACTGTATTAGCTTGGTCAGCTAGTTGTGCTCTTAGCTCAGCTAATTCAATTCAGCTTTCAGCTGTCTGATTACTTCCAGATAATTAATGTTTTCTTCAGAGTCTTATTTATTGTTTCCCAATTTCTTATGCTCTCCAAAGCTTTCCTCACTCCTGCAACTATTGCATCAATTAATGTTTGGATATTGTCTTCATTCTTATGTGTTTCTTTCTTTCGGGGACTATTATCTAGACTTTTGTCCTAATTCATATCCCTAATGTTTCTTCTTGGTTTAACCATTATATATGATGTGATATGAGGCCGTTTATCAGTATTTATCAATATATTAATCTCACTTGCCTGGAATGACTTATGTCTAAGTAAAATTGTAAGAGTTCATAGTTTTGGGAATTAACAGTTGTTTTAATGTTATCTAAATTCCTGTGGTGAAGCACAGTGGCTGTTAAACTCTCTATGTTCTTTATCGCCCCTGTTGGCTATGGACATCTCAGGCCTTTTTAAATATAAGTAGATTGTCTACTTATATTTAAATAATGCAATTATATTATTTATCTATTTATTGTTTATCATTTACTCATGATCACAGAACAAAAAGATAGCATAGTGGTTATGCAAAGTGACACCTATGTCCTGAGGGTATGAAGTCTGGGCCTAATTCCTGCCTGACCCCCCAAGTGCAGTGGAGCTGAGATGCTCTCTGTGGCCCTACGGTTCTGAATAAATCCTGATTTCTGAAGGAATTATTTACACTTACACCTCCTGACTACTGGGCATTTAGGGAGTATAGATTTTCCCCTAGTCACCCAACCAGCAATCTTCCCCTCCATTGTCAGTGTAGGGATTCCTTGCTGCTCTTACAGCCCCTGGGGGGCAACAATAGTAAGGACCCACAGTTGTAAATTGGTGAGGCTTAAGTTTACTTCCCTTCATCAGTCTTTGTTTATAAAACTCAGACCAGTGATTTCAACTGGTAGATTTCCAGACTAGTACCAGATATTCCTGAGTAGCTTGGGATTTTAGCCCCAGGACTCTCTTAGTCCCTCTGTACATGTGCCACACATGTTTTCACTCACTTGTGGCTTGGTGGGCTACTGGAGTGATTGGATCAAAGATTTTTATGGTGTGCAGAAGGTTCAAGGTGTGGCTGCTCTAATTTCTTCTCTGCTGGACATGGGCATTGATTAGTTGATACATAACCTCAGCCCCTTTCTATCTTTCCCTAGTGAGGCAGGACTCTGGGTAGGTTGGGTGGGGTGTGAGGACACATTGGTGGGTCATCTGCCCAGAGAAGTCATATTGACATCATGGTAGCACCTGCAACTTGGTGACTGAAAAGTACAAAGATATAAATTATAAGAGCCTTTTTTTAATGAAGCATTTCATTTTATTTTCAATTTTTTATTTTCCCTTTTGTTGCCCTTGTTGTTTTATTGTTGCTGTGCTTATTATTGTTGTTGTTATTGGTGTAATCTTTGTTGGATAGGACAGAGAGAAATGGAGGGAGGAGGGGAAGACAGAGAGGGGGAGAGAAAGAGAGACATCTGAAGACCTGACCTGCTTCACTACCTCTGAAGCAACTACCCTGCAGGTAGGGAGCCAGGGATCAAACCAGGATCCTTAAGTGGTTCTTGTGCTTCATGTCCCATGTGTTTAACCTGCTGTGATACCAACAAGGTCTTTAATGAGAAGAAACTCAAAGGCAAGTATGTAGCAGATAAGATTTGGAGTCTTTATGTTGGAAGAAACCAGGAAGTGTATTTTTGGCTTATTTTAAGGAGCCCATGACTTTTCTAATTTTTGCCTGAGTCCAACAGCTAATACCACCAGGGCTTTGCCCGTATGAAATGGCATTGTTTTTTTTTTTTTTTTTTAGATAGAAAGTAGTCAGTATGTATGATCATGTTACCTAAATATCTCATGCTGCTTTCTTCATTCATATGTCTGTATCCTGTTGCTGTGCATCTGTTCTTTAATCACCAAGGCTTTGTTCAATATACTGGATCATTTCAAGATACAAAACTAAAAAAAGAAATTAATAGAATGTACTTAATCATTTATTCACAGCAAATACTTATTGAATCATTCTTGTGTTCAAGTATTAGATACACTCTGTACATGCAAAAGGGAGTAAAGCAAGCCAAACTCTTCTTTCCTAGAACTAATATTCCTGTAGCAACAATAAATACATATATACATAGTAGACAAGTGGGGGAAATGTTAACTAGTGAGGAGTGATAGAGAACAATATATTAATCAGAGAAGATCAAGAAAAAAATGTGAGGAGGATTCAGTTGTATAAAAGATGTCCATAATAGATTTTGCAAATAGGTGATTTTTGAGTATAGAGGTAAGGAAACCTCCATTGAAGATACCCTAGGGGAAATGCAAAGTTTAAGTATCTTGAGTGCTTGAGGAATTGAAAAAAGAATACAAGATATACTGAAATAGTTAATAAAAAATGAATAATTGATACTTATATGTTAAAAAACAAATCAACAACAGCAACAAACTAACCAGAAAAACAAATAAACAGAAAGAAAAAGGAAAAATAAAAATTAAGAGGCCCTCCCTGTCATATAGGAATGTGGATATTATCACAAGCCTTTGACTTTCTCTTTGACAAAGAAAACCACGGAAGGGTTTAGAAAAGAAAGCAGAAGATGGCTTGGGTTCTGTGTTTAGGGTAGATAGTAAGGACAAATTAGCAGATTGCTTAATAGGATACTTTTTTGGACTTGTCCAGGATCATAATGATGAAATAGATCAGAAGAACTTAAATTCTGTATACACTTTGAAGATAAAGTTGAGCATTTAGATTTTGAGGTAAAATACAGAGGAAATGAGGAGCTTTGGGAAGGAGTATAAGTGGATGAATTGGGTGGGGGATACTCAGTTTGAGATGAGATTTTAAAAAAAAATTGAAAATCCCTGTGACTGATTCTCAAAAGATCATTTGACTGAGAGAAATGTTGGTGTCAGAAAAGAAGATTGAATTAAGGGGAGAAAATGGCAGATTTAAGTCTAAAAATAAATTAGCATTTTCTCAGGTTAGAAATCAGGGTTTAAAAGGGCTAGTAAGATGGTAGGGGATAATGGGTCCAGTAATTCTGGGGAAACAGAGCAGGAACATTGTGTGTGTGTGTGTGTGTGTGTGTGTGTGTGTGTGTGTGTGTCTGTTGGGGGGGCTAGATGGATGAGGGGTAGAGTTCTGATTATGCTGGAGGAAAAGAACCTAAGATGGGCGGGAGCATGTTTTTTCAAACATTACAGGGAGATGAGACATTGTACCCATCAATTGTACTTTTTTTCCGTCAACAATTGTACTTTAAACCATTAAATCCCAATTAAATGACTAAAAAAAAAAAAAGCCAGTAGTTACCAACACAAAACCTTGAGTGACATATTGACACAAACGTTTAAAGGTTTATTGACACTAGACTTTATTCTCTTGCCTTAACAAGTTAAGCCAGAAGTTTAAGACTAGAGTTCTGTTTCCCTTGCAGTGGGTCAAGTTGCCATGAAGTCCCATGGATTCCTTGTGATTTGCATTCAACGTTCATAAGAGAAAAAATCATTAAAATGAACAAATCCACTTCTTAATCTATCCACCTTGGGCATGTTTACATATTAGTTCCATGTGTTCTTTAATATTTGATTTCTCAGAGAAAATACAGCTGTTTGTAAGTGAGACTTGAAAATGAGGCATAGTTTTCTGGACCATCAGAAAAAAATCATTTTTCTAATGTATGAGTAGTTAACAATCTATGTCATATTCAGTGGAGAAATCCCTCATGCTACCTTTTTCTGAAGTTTAGTTTTCCTTTACTTGTTGTTTTTCCTCTTAGTGGATTATTTGACCTAATTTGTGTCTGTATACCTGACAACAACCATACTGACTGGGTGCTGGAATGTTGAGTAAGCAGTATTGGATACAAAAGTGAAAGCTTTGGGCCTGGGAGATAGCTCACCTGGTAAAGAATACACTGCCAAACACAAGGACCTGAGGTTGTGCCTTCAGCCACCACACTGGAGCACTTCCACAGGGAAATTCTCACAAGTAGATCACAAGTGGTGGAGCAGTGCTTACATAAACCTAGTGATTTAACTATTTAACTAAGCAGCTGGGAACCCTGACTTTTTATTTCTTTGGCTTCTTCTCATGCTCAAACTGGCTCAGCTTCCCAGGACCTGCCATGCTGCCTCTCATGTGGAGTTGAACTTTGGTAACTTGTGTATTCAGGGGCCTGGCCTACTCTTTCTTCTGCCGATAATTGTCTATCTTGCTGTACCTAAAATATACTTTTTTCACATTGCTGTGCCACCATGTAATAAACCTTGATTGCTTTAAACCCATGCCCAGCCAGCCTCCCACAAAAAGTCTCATTTTTTGAAATTACAATAAACTCCGTCATTTCTATCTCTGTTTCTCCTACCCTTTTTTTCACCATCTATCTAGAAATGCAAAGACAATAACATTCTCTAGGAGTTGTAGAATTATGCAGACAGGAATGTTTAGCAAATACTGTGCCAGAGAAAGAAGAGATCATAAGAAAAAGATAAAAGTGTTAAAGTTGTAAAATATGCTAAAGTTTACCAACTAATACGCTGAATAGTTCATGTAAAACCTCTATTTTTCTGCTGGATAAAGAGGTTAAGCGTCTTAAAATAAATAACTGCTAATAAGCTATAGATTTAGCCTTTGTACCTAAACATAGACCTTCTGACTCCAGGATTATGGTTGACTTTATCATTATCCTATCCTCCATTTTGATTCACATGCAGGAACCCTAAAGTGAAAATGAAATATTTAAGTCTGTTATTCACTGAGAGTTCTACTATAGCCTCTATTTAAGTATTGATCTTGGATTATGATACACTGGATGAATTCTTTGGGTTTGGATGGAGAGTCCAGTTATGGAGATAATGACATTAAATTTTAACATTTCTGAGGAAAGCGGGAGAAGAAAACAAATGAAATTCAGCAGGGATAATTCAATTAAAGGACTAAAGTGTTGGAGGAGAAATATAAACACAGAAATAGGCTACGGGTTGGGTAAGATGCAATGCCTAGTCAAAGAAAGTCATGCAGAGCATGAGCAGTATTCAGTAGAGACAGGAGTTTTATGAATCTCACCCTGCTTCAGGTTAAGGCTTCAACGTTGTGCAGTTGGCAGAGTCTCCCCATTCAAGTTTCACTCTATGGCTCTAGGGATGACATTCATGTGGCATGTGCTTAGTGATTGAAGAAGTTTTTCTGATTATCTTGAGAAAGTTGGGTTCAAGTTCAGTGATGTAGGGCACCCACAGTGTAGGCCTCAGAGGTCACAGTTTCAATTACTGACACTGCCATACGTCACAGAAGTCTCTCTTTCTCTCTATCTCTCTCTCTCAAGAAATAGTCAGTTATATCTTTTTTGAGGTAAAGGTAGGTTAATGATGGAGAAAACTGAACCATCCTTAAACCGTCAATAGAGGACTAAATGTAAGTGTAAAATTCATTAATTAGAAAAGATGGTCCTTGAAATACCAATAGCATCTTACAAGTCTATCAAAATCAATCTATCAGAATAAATTTTTAAAAAGTCAGTTTCTTCCTGGCAGGTAAGCAAAACCAAAATTAACTGATTATTTGAGTTGCAAATATCAGAAATTTTAACAAAACAATCTAACCAATAAGACAAAATATATTGCTGTTCTTCAAAAAATATATATAGACAAAAATTTGATCAGATATATTTCTTCCTTTCATTTGGGTTGTTTGTGGATCTAATTTGACTTTAAAGGTACATACGTCATAGTAACAGCAATTTCTAAATAAGCACTCTGCTCTCATTCCTCATAGCAGAGAGTAGAGTGTAGCACTTGTGTTTGGGATTCTGGACTTGAGTTCTGGAAATCAATATGGCTGCTATGCCATAATGGGTCAATGATGGAGAGAAGCACTGGTTCACATGCTTCAGTCTTGGACCTCAGGTTACCTTGGAGCCACAGGTTACCCAGACTTGCTTGAAAATACCATAGTTGGGGCCAGGTGGTGGCGCACCTGGTTAAACACATGTGCAAGGACCCAGGTTGGAGCCCCCAGTCCCCACCTACAAGGTGGACGCTTCATTAGTGAAGCAGGGCTGCAGGTATCTGTCTCTCTCTCTCTGTCTCTCTCTCTCTCACACACACACACCTCTTTCCCTCTCTTGTTCTGACTGACTCTATCCAATAAAGATAATAAAAAAATTTAAAAAAGAAAAGAAAAGAACATAGTTGTCCTAAGAAGTCCTTAGTCTAAGAGAATCGAATTTTCTGCAGTGGGGGTATTCATTTTAGAAACAAAATTTACCAGCGTAAGGTGAAGGCATGTTGTGTGCTTCATTCTGTGTTTGATGCCTAGACTAATGGTTGATTGATAGTGCTGAGAATGTCTTTATTAATTAAATATAGGAATGAGTAAGTGAATGAATAAAAGGATTTTGCACTTCAGGTGGATTAAGGGAAAAGACTTTTTAAAAAGTCAGTTTCTTCATGGCAGGTAAGCAAAACCAGAATTAATATGCCATAGAGGGCAGGTTTTTATTTTATTTTTATATATGTATTTATTTTCCCTTTTGTTGCCCTTGTTTTTTTTTTATTGTTGTAGTTATTATTGTTGATGTTATTGATGTTTTTGTTCTTAGACAGGACACAGAGACATGGAGACAGGAGGGGAAGAGAAGACAGACACATGCAGACCAGCTTCACCACCTGTGAAGCAACTCCCCTGTAAGTGGGGAGCCGAGTCTCAAACCGGGATCCTTATGCTTGTCCTTGTGCTTTGCGCCACGTGCGCTTAACCCACTGTGCTACTGCGGAGCTCCTGGCAGGTCTTCTTTTTAACTGTTTTTCATTCAACTTTGCCACTTAGCAGCTACTCTGCAACGAGCCAGCTGCTCCTCACTGTCCTGCTTGCTCTTGGATGACATTTCCTGCTGTTCAGACAATGCCTACAGTGCCTCTGAGAACCCACATACTGCCTTCCTCTACAGCCAAAGCCAGATATATAGATGATGGTATGCCCTCTGCAAAAATAATCACACACCATTGCAAAATGAAACAGATTTATGTCAGCTGTCCTTGGATCTCCTTTGCACCCGCTGTTTCCCTCCATTAGTGGGGTAATTGAGCAGAGGCTGTGTACTGATGCTAAGTGGGGAATCAGTGATATTTGGAATATAGGAGTTAGGGAGTTATGGCTTGTTATTAAAATTCGGTGGCCTCTAGCTGGCCGGGCTAGCTTCACGGGCGGGTAACAGAGATGACCAGAGACATACGGCTAGGCAGGGAAGCTGTATTTCTTTATTCAGGAACAACGATTCATAAACTAAGACAAACTAATCACCAAACAGAACTCTGCTGTCTCTTTGCGGCGGCGCAAGCACTCTCTCTAACTCTGCCACTCTGGAACTCTGTGGCGGTTCTTTGGGGCGGGGCCAAGCAGGCCCGTGAAATTATGAGGACTGATCCAATTTTCTTGGCAGGGGAGATCTAGAACAACCCAATGTAAAGCATACAACAATGGCTGAACTCTAGTTGAGCTGGTTAGAGGTAGATTCCTCAACTCTCCCCTTATTTTTTTTTGGGCATACAACCTAGAATTTCATACTGTTAGCAAAACATTCACAACCTCTTTGGGTCTTGCATATTATTGCACATAGGGGAAGTTTTAACCTTGCACAAAAGCAGACAGTGAGTACAGGGAAAATTAGTTGATCAAGAAAATTTATTAGAAAAATAATTTAGGGTAAGTTAATCTAGGAAATAAGGCATCCCTCCAAAAGAAAAAAAAGGGGGGAGGTGATTCTGTAAAAGAATAAACTAAAAAAGAGCTGGAAGACAACCCCCTGTTTTTTTTAAAGTAATTTTATTTGGGAAATAATTTTTTATATTTATTTATTTATTTTCCCTTTTGTTGCCCTTGTTGTTTTTTATTGTTGTAGTTATTATTGACGTTGTTGTTGTCATTATTGTTGGATAGGACAGAGACACCTACAGCTTCCACTGTGTATTCTTCAGACTCTAGTTTTCATTTGACTAGCCTAGAATTACATGCTATCACATCCTTTGTTTACTACCATGACAGGAAATGATTCTGTTCTTATTTCTCCCCTCTACATACTATTTCTTCTATCAGTTGGATAAAAAAGTATCTCTTATGTTCTGTTATAATGGATTTTTCTTCTTGTGCTTATTTTAGAACATCTCATTTCATACAAGTTATTGCCTCTTTTTACTCAACTTCATTTTGAAAAAATACCCTCTCCATCAGGTCCTGAATACTTTACCCAAATTTCAGAGCATTTTTTTGGGTCCTGTCTTTCATGAGAAAAACAAATATGGTATCTCTTTCAAAATATTTTTGGATGAAATCTGCTTTTATTCTATAGCTTGTTGGCTACTGGATAGTCTAAAAAAAATAAGCAAGTATACATGAGACATTTTGATAAGAGAAAAAGGAAAGATATATCTATATATATATATATGTATTAAAAAATAACATGTGTACCTCCTGTATACATGAGAAAAACTCATCATGTCATTCACTAGACATAATCTTAAATAGTTTTTAAAAAGGTACATGTATAAAGTGCAAGGACCCATGCAAGGATCCTGGTTTGAGCCCCTGGCTCCCCACCTGCAGTTGGGTAGCTTCACAAGACGTGAAGCAGGTCTGAAGGTGTCCATCTTTCTCTTCCCCTCTCTGTCTTCCCCTCCTCTCTCGATTTCTCTCTGTCCTATCCAACAACAACGGCAGCAATAACAACAATAAGAAGAACAACAATGATAAACAACAAGGGCAAGAAAAGGGGGAAAAATGGCCTCCAGGAGCAGTGGATTTGTAGTGCATGCACTGAGCCCCAGCAATAACCATGGAGGCAAAAAAAAAATGTACATATATATAGAGAGAAAGGCTTGCTCTCCAGGGATGAGCCAACTCCCTGCCTTTGAACTGTGTTATGTACAGCAGTTTTAAGTATTTTTTCTTAAAGTTACTTACATGCCCTTTAGCTCTCCACTGCCCTATTCCCACTACCAGTCTTTTTCACAATAGGGATATCATGTACAAGTATAGTATAACACATTAGTTACAATCAATGAATAAATATTATTTTTAAATTCAAATGTTATTTGATTATTTATTTATTTTTATGGTTAGAGATAGAAAGTCACAGAGACAAGAAAATAAGAAAGAATACAGCATTGACACTTTCTTCAGTGCAACACAGTAGGGCCAGACTCAAACATATGGTAAATCAACCTCCTACCCAAGTGAACTATTTAGCTATTCATCAATGAATCAATATTAACACATGATTACTGATAAAAATCTTTATCTTATACTAACAGCAGTGGTATAAATTGATAATTAATAATAGTTTCTTGATAATTTTATGCTTTTCAGAAGAGAATCCTTGTATATTTGAATATCACTTCCAATATTGATTATTCATATTTCTATTTTATAACACCTCCACCTTCAAGCTGTCTCATTAACCTTTGCTATGTTGTCCTGGGGTCTTTAAATAGCATCTAAATGCCTCAAAATATTGTGCTTCTCAGTAAAACTTTCTTACAAAGAGTTAATTTTATATGGATACAATGAATTTTCTTTTTGTGCCTTGGTCAAGTGAAATAGAAGCTTTAGAAAAGATATAAAGGAAATAGTTATATTAGGATGGCTGCCCAATCAGCCGACATAAAAATTGGAGAGGATGACCTTCCTGGGAGAGGTTAGCAACTCTCTGGCAACTGTCTTTGCATTCCATTGCGCCCAATGAGGCTTTGATTCTAAGAGTTAGTTGTTCTGGTTCGACCCTGCCATTGATGTTTGTCTTCATTATTGGATTCACCTGGCAGTTATCTGGCATGTCTGCACTTTTATTTTGAACAGCTGGATTTTCAAATTACAGACCTGGGGTTAGAAGACATTTTGCAGACCACTAAAGACCATCCATTATTAATTTGTAAACTGAGCATTTGAGGCCAACAGCCACCCACCTTCTAATCTAGTGTCCCTAGGATCAAGGACACGCAGCTCCATTGCTGGAAAAGAGGGGGCTTTGGTTTTGATGAAATCATTTTTTAGAATTTATTTTCTTTATACTAGCATTTAAATAGTCTAGTTGGGTTACCCTGCTAATGCAGGAGTTTTGTAAAATTTCAGGTGATCAATGTAGAATAGAAACTCATAGGTGACTGCTTTCCCTGTCTTCTGTAGCCTCACTATGCTTTCTATGGTGTGGTGAACAGCATTTGGAAACATGCTTGCACTTTGTGTGTGTGTGCATGCACACACACACACACACACACACACACACACACACATTAGTCTTTAGGATCTTTATTGTATTTTTAAAATATTTATTTATTATACAAGAGAAAAATTCACACAAGGCATAGAAAAACAGAGAAGCCATAAAATTACTCTGGTACATGCCATTTTAGGGATTAAACCAAGAACCTCGGGCATGTAAATCTAGTACACTATCCATTTAACCTTATCCCCAGCTTTGGGATCATGTGGTCTTATCCCCAATGCATCTCATGCAGTTTGTTGATACCATAATGCTTATGCAAAATATCAGTCTAAGATCAGTCATTGGCACCAACAAAAATCAAACCTCTTCAGAACTCTGGTTAAATAAAGTAATAATAAAAACGAAATTTAAAAGTATAAGGAAAGTTTCTCCTAGAATATAGGAATTAACCTTTTCATACCAGCTAGACTTATTCATGGAAAAACTGCTTCAATTTTTAATAAAATTTTATCTGAGAAAAGGGTTAACAACAATACAAAATCTTCCATGCCCACTAAGAACTAAGAAAGTTACAGACCATTTCTCTAGCCTTTTAAAAACACACTATGGCTGTGTTTTACAGATACACAAGGTGTTAGTTTCTCCTATGCTTTGAAAAGTGTTCATCTACCATCATGGTAATAAGCAAAGGAACTTACTTAGCAAGGCACTGAAAAGTAAAGGATCTGCTTTGGGCATAAGTCTTTCTGGTTATGTTCAACTAATTTACTTGCATATTTATTTGCAGAACTTCAATTCTGAATTGAGTTATCAGTGAACATCATCACGTGTTAAGGGTTTTATTGGAATCTGTTGTAACTAAAATTCAAGAGAAGTCCCACTTGACTCCTCAGTTTGCTGTATGTAGCTAAAGTAAGATAATTTTCATTTTGTGCACTACAATTCAATTTGAATGGAACAATGAACACCTATCAATGGTATCTTTGGAATTTTGTCAGGGAATGCAGTACCTGTGCCTTAATGTCCTTTAATTCTATAGCCTTTTAAATCATATGACAGGTCATTTTAAAGCACAGAACTACCATTATAGAGTATACTGTCATAAACATGTTGATTATTAAAATGATCTACATGAAACTAAGGGATACAGTCACTGAAAGAAGGGGAGAAATAAGTGTTACAGTCATGAAACTGTGTGCCACAGGTAGAAGGCTTTTGGAAATTAGTATTTTCCCCCTGGAACTTATAGAAAAAAATTTGTTTAACAAACTTTCTTTCAACCCACCTCTCTCTCTCTCTCTCTCTCTCTCTCTCTCTCTCTCCCTTTTTCTCCTTGTGTGTGTGTTTTCCATCTCAGACATTGCACAAGATCCAGAACATATCGAAGCATGATTAAACTCTGTTACATTCCTACGAAACAGAAACATATCCAAGGAAGACCAGTGAAGACTCCAAAGCTTAGTAAAACTCAAGAGGTTGTTCATATTCACTCAGTGAGTGAAGAAGCTAGAATTTTCACTGAAAATTTCAGACTAGGAATCTGAGTCCTTTGCTTCCTTCACATATAATGATGGGTCACTCTCAGAATATCCATCTAGCAGAAGATCCTCAGCAACTGTGTCTTTTCATGAGAGGAAGAACCTGCTGTTATTATCAGGGATCTTGCTATATCTAATGGTAAGTCTTGACCTTAACTTCTTGTTAAGGTCTCTTGCTTTGTCTCAACGATCATTGGACTCTAGTGAAAAGTGCAGGTATAGTCACTGATCAGAAATCACATTAAGGTACTTGTATAATGCTCAGAGCACTGCAAGAACTAAGTAAATGGGTGGCTCACTGTTGTTTCTTGTGCTCTATTGGTAGTACTCAAAATGTCATCATTTCATGTACTCACATTGGTTATGGACATAGAGGATTTGGAGTCATCCTGGGTCCATGTTCCTAGAGGGATAGAGAATGGGAAAGCTATTGGGGAGGGGATGGGATATGGAGATTGCATGGCAGAATTGTGTGGAGTTGTACCCCTCCTGTCCTACGGTTTTGTTAATGTCTCCTTTCTTAAATAAACTTAAATGTCTCCTTTCTTGAATGAACTTAAATGTCTCCTTTCTTAAATAAACTTGACCAGAGCCAGCCTGGGCTGCTACTCACTCAGCAATGCAAGGGAGATGACTCAGGAACAGACACATGTTGGTGAGGCAATGCAATGTATTTATTGATCACAGAGCCCAGGCTTTTTAAAGGGCAGACCCGGAAGTGGTAGGTTGGAAATAGAAATCACTAGGAAAGGGTCAGAGAAAGGCAAAAGGGAGCTGGGAAGGTAGAAACTTCCTTAGCAACTGTTGCGAGGGTTTTAACTGGTAGGATCAATACTATCCTGCAGGCAGGGAGGGTCTCGAGGGTAGAAAGAAGATAGATCAAAGGAATGGAATGGGTTTGGATCTTTCAGGCAAAACAATGATTATGCAGATAGGCCATAGTATTAGGAATGCAGGGTGCTTTGGGAGGCTCCTCACAATTTCCTGACATCTCCCCGTTTCTTTTTTCTAATGGCCATAATATCAGGAATGTGGGGTGCTTAGTGAGGCAGGGAGTCTGATAGACAGGGCAAACCTTTGGGGTTACTCCTGTCCCTCTTTGCTCAACCTCTTGGTAGAGAGAGAGACTGACAGGATAGATGCACTCCTCAGGTCAAGCCCTACCAAGCTCAACCATATCCTTACAATTTCTGACACAGGTAGGGTCCGGGGACTTGAATCCAAGTCCTTGCATATTGTAACATGTATGCTAGACTTGCTTTGCTATAGACTGACTGCACTAGCTGCTCTTACTGAGAAGACTTGGCAAGACTGAAAGTTCTGTGACTGTGACTGAGAAAATGGCTTATCAAAGTTCCTTGATATCATCAGCACTACTCTTTTTTTTTTTTTTTTTTTGCATCCAGGGTTATCTCTGGGGCTTGTTGCCTGCACTATGAATCCTTTGTTCCTGGAGGCCTGTTTCCCCCCTTTGTTATTCATCATTGCTGTAATTACAATTGTTGATGGATTGGACAGAGATAAATGGAGAAAGGAAGGGAAGACAGAGAGGGGGAGAGAAAGATAGACACCTACAGATGTGATTCACTGCTTGTGAAGCTACTCCTCTGCAGGTGACGTGCTGGCGATCAAACTAGGCACTTGCACTTTGCACCATGTGCATTTAACCCACTGTGCTACTGCCCAGCCCCCAGCACTACTCATTTTAATGCTCCTGGATGCTAAACTATTATGTTACTATTGTATGCATTACTCAGCTAATCTGAGACTTTTATAATGTCAATTTACATTAGGAAATGGTATGTTTTCCCATATAACATTTCTCTTAATATCTGGACGAAAACTCAGATCATCTGTTCTTCATAAAGAGTTTGGTATACATACTGGAGCACATATTACAATGTGCAAGGAGCCAGGTTCAAGCCCTGGCCTTCACCTGTAGGGAGGAAACTTCAGATACACTGCAAGTGTATCTCTTTCTCACTATCTCTCCATTTTTTTCTCTTTCTTAAAATAATATTATCTTTACTAGATGGACAAAGACAGCCAGAAATTGAGAGGGTAGGGGAAAATAAGAGAGGAAGAGATTAAGAGAGACACTTGAAATACTGCTTTACCACTTGCAAAGCTTTCCTCTTGCAAGTGGGGACCATAGACTGGAACTTGGATCCTTGCACAATGTAACATGTGCCCTTAACCAGTTGTGATACTACATGGCCTCTCACCTTTCTTTCTTTATCAAAAAAATAAATAGTATATTAATGAAATAGTATCATCAATGATTAGGTCAAAATGCTCTCCAAAAACAAGGTATGTGTGAATCTAGTTATTATTTAAGAAACTATCCAACATAGTCAGTTTGCAAGATCACAGGATATGAGAGACAGTGAGAGGGTAGTACATTCTGAGTACACCTCCCCTTCCTTGGGTGAATTATGTAGTAGAGAGGATGTTGAGAAGTGCCACCCCATCCAGCCTTTGGACCCAAGGTTTTTGTTTCTCAGACTGCAAGTACAGGATGGTAGCTGATGGGGACTTGCAGCTCAGTGTCTCTTCAAACTTTGTTTTCAGCCAAAGAAAGCTGTCTCACTCAGTATCCAATGGCTAATTAATGGTGAGCTACAAATGGCTATTTGCCAACTCTTGATTTAGGACATTCTGAACAATTCATACCAGTTCCAGAGCAACTGAAGAACTGGCTGAGGCCTGCCTCAGAAACTAGGTCCTGTTTGGTTTTCCACTCAGTTAAGCTTCTCCCTCTGCTCAATGTTGTTTCTCTCACTTCATTTAAGTTATGCCATAAGCTCACCCCAATCAACACATGCAAGCCTTCATATCAAAGTGAATTCCCTGGGGAATTGTCCCAAAACACATTAGGAAACAAGACTATGGACTCTTGGGACAGTATCTATCTTAGACTGAAAGAGATACTTTTTTTTATATATAGATAAGGAATTGCCACTTGGTAATTGAGCTTTCTGTCTTTCTTCCCTAGCTTCTGTGTCTCAAAAATATAGTATCCTGGGGTAATGTGTTGTTCCTATTCAATTTAAATTCAAGATAGATTTCAATGCAATTTTGAGCTGTGAGAGTATTATTGATTTCTCTGAACATTTTTAAAAGAATACATGAATTGTTGGTTCCTGGGACTCTCAGACACCAAATGATTGATACAGGGTGATTTCTTTGTTTAATCCTATTGGTTGTATAGAAATGGAATGGTTCTTTAAGAGACAGTACCACGACTATTTTTCTGGTAGCAAGATACTTGTTCAGTTAACACTTTTATTACATTCTCTGTGGCAACTTATAAGAAGAGCTATTCTATGGGCTGCATCAAGGCCACTAAGTGATACCACTATCCGTCCTTCCTCTATAAAGCTCTGATCAAGGTGATAAAATGTTATTTCCTACTATTTTTTTCTCTTGTTTTTTTCTTTCTTTTTTTCCCTCCATCAAGTTTCCTGCTCATTTAGGAAAGCTGAGGTAAAAATTTGTCACTTGAAGTGATCACAGTCAGGATAACTGTTTATTTTTGTATTGGTTTCAGGAGGGGGTTTTGTAGCATCACACTGTTTTTAGAAATTTCCTCTTACACTTAAATGCATTTGTGCATACAGTCAGACTACTTGAGAAGACTTCAATCTATGGATCTCATTATAATGTGTATTCTTAAAATCATCTCAGTGCATGAAAAAAAAACATGAAACATTCAGTAAACATACAATCACTGAGAAAGATTATAAAGCAAAGAGCAGACCTTCACTGTCTCAGTAGCCCCATTCTCTAAGCATGATTACTGTTGTAATTTGGATTGATTTTTTAGGAGAATAAACTAATTTGATACATATTTAAAATATTTATTTATGAGAGTAGGAGAAGGAAAATTGAGGAGAGAGAGGGAAGAGAGGGGGGGAGGGGAAGAGGTAGAATGGGAGTGGGAGTGGGACTGGGCAGTAGCATAGTAGGTTAAGTGCACGTGGCACAAAGCGCAAGGACCCACATAAAAATATTGGTTTGAGCCCAGGGCTCCCCACCTGCAGGAGTGTCGCTTCACAGGTGGGCTGTTAAGCAGCTCTGCAGGTGTCTTTCTCTCCTCCTTTGTTTTCCCCTCCTCTCTTATTTTCTCTCTGTCCTGTCTAACAACGACCACATCAATAACAACAACAATAATAACTACAACAACAATAAAAAACAACGCCAACAAAAGGGAAAATAAATAAATTTTTAAAAATTTTTAAAAAGTAAAGAGATAAAGTGAGAGGGGAAAAAGAGAGACCAACACTGTGCAATAGCAGAGATTGAACTGGGGACCTCTTGCTTAAAATGCCAATGCTTTATCCACTGGGCCAGCAGCTTGAACACACATGTGTTTCCCAGGAATGTAGACTCTTGCCCCATCAGCTGACATTGTAGTTCAAATAATCTCAGAAAGAAACAAACAAAAAAGGGCTTGGAGAGACCTGGACTGAATGTACCTTTGGGGTTGTACTATATATGTTTTCTAGAATCAATTTGTCATAATCTCATTGTGCAATGCTGCCTTATGCACAGGTGAGCTCAGTGAGTACTTTCTCTCTGCCTTTATTCCCTTAGTCTTTGTAGTATGTGAATCCAGCCAGGGAGAACAAAGCTGCTGCCTGCAGATAAAAATGCTACATAAAGAAGTTGACAAGGGTAGAAAACATATGGGGAAGTTGGTGCATGCTGCTAGATGTAAATACCATTTGAGATCATCACTTTAATTACTGCACAATTGGCCGTAATGTTGTAAAACCAAAATATCTAGTTGTTGCATTCAATAGACAGTCAAGAAAAACTAAGAAAAAAAGGGGGGGGGCAGTGGATCTAATCAATTTGTCTATATGTAAGGGAAGGTGGAGTGATGGATGACAAATCTGAATTTAGATATCCAAATGATCATTTAGACAAAAGAATTGCAATTTAGACAAAACTCATGACTGAAATTTTTACCTTTTTCAATTTTTATTACTGCTTGAGTAAGCAATAGAGTGGCCATGTTGACATACCTGGTTGAACATACATGTTACAATTCTCAGCCCCAGGTGTGAGTCTGTGGACCACACCTGTAGGGAAAAAGCTTTATGAATGGTGAAGCAGGGCTGCAGGTGTCTCTCTATCTCTCTCCCTCTCTATCACCCCTTCCTTCTCAATTTCTGGCTGTCTTTATTCAATAAATAAATAAAGATAATAGAAACTTTAAAAAATAAAACAAGGGGGTCTGATGGTGGCACAACAGGTTGAGTGCACACATTACATTGCACAAGGGTCCAGGTTCAAGCCCCTGGATCCCATCTGCAGGGGTAAAGCTTCACAAGTGGTGAAGAAGGCCTGGAGGTGTCTTTCTGTCTCTCTCTCCCCCATACCTCCCCTCCCCTCTAAATTTCTCTCTATCTCTATCCAATATTAAATAAACTGAAAAATTAAAAAATAATAAATAAAATAAGCAGTAAAGGTGAGTAGAAATGAACACCATGACTTCAGCCTGTGATTTTTCTTAATTCTGAGCATAGAATTTTGTTTGAATTATTTTTAATTTAGACTAATTTAGTGATTTTTTAATTGTAATATAGATTATATATTTGATGGGATTACTGGAGAGTCTAAGTGTCATGTACTCTATTTTTCTCCAATTGTTGACTCAAACTTAACCTTGGCATAGTATATTTATATGTATTTTCTATGTACGTATCTTATATATAATATAATATTATACATAATGCAGTTTTTTATATTATATATAACATATATATATATTTAATTACTTGTACTGTAGATTGTTTTTGTTACATAAAAGTGAGGAAGAAAGGGAGGGACAGAGTTTTGTTAGGGGCAGAGAGAAACAGAGAGAAAGATAATTCAATTACCACTCTAGTATGTGTAGTGCCAGGAATCAAACTTGGAACTCATATAACTGAAATATGCCTACTAGCTACCTACAAAATAGAGACACCCTTCCCCAACTCTTCATCTGCACTACTCCAGCTTTTAGGTTCATGATTAGTCAACAACTTGTTTGGCTTTATATGTTAACTCTCTTTTTAGCCCAAGGTTCCAGATGCCTACATGATGGCAACTGGATTTCCCTGGGCAGAGGACTCCACCAGTGTGTCCTGGAGCCCCACTTCCCTAGAACCACACCCCATTATGGAAAGAGAGAAGCAGGCTGGGAGTATGGATCGACCTGTCAACACCCATGTTCAGTGGGGAAGCAATCACAAAAGCCAGACCTTCCACCTTCTGCATTCCATAACTATTTGGGTCCATACTTCCAGAGGGTTAAAGAGTAGAACATCTATCAAGAGAGGAGATGGGATATGGAGATCTAGTGGTGAGAACTGTGTGGAGTTGTACCCCTCTTACCCTATGGTTTTGTCAATATTTCCTTTTTATCAATAAATTAAAATTAAAATAATACAAAATAAAAAATATAACTATGCTCACTGCCAGTTGAGCTGTTTCCCCAGTAGCACCTCCTTATTGGTCATGGGACTATTTCCAAGGCTAGACCAGTGGAAAGAAGTTTAGAAGGAATAGGAATAGATAATAGTTTAGTCAGTATCATGCCTTGGCCAGCTGAGAAACAAGTATGACTCTGAATTCACATCTATCTCTAGAGTCTTCTCTTCCAAGAATTGTCTCATTTACATGCCTTGTAACTGAGGAGGGGCCTTTGAGTTATGCAGCTGTCTGAATGTTTAGCCTGAAAGGGAAAGTACTAGTTTCTCCTTTTGCAGCTTGTCACCATAAGCTTTTCACCTGAAATGGGAATAGGTTCCATGTTTTGCCTGACGGTCCAAGAGGGTTCATGCATAACTGCTCTATCACCATTTCTTTTACAAGAATTTCATCCCAAACTACCTTAATCATCCCTTAACTAGCTTGAATGGGTCTGTGGTGGCTGAACTAGATTTGTTATCATCCTGCATGAATGTTTCTATATTCTCTCTTTGGGATGTTAGGTCACTTAGCAAACATTGTCTTTTCATCCTTTCTGACCTTCATGAAATTTTTCAGAAAATATGAAAAGTCCCATTTACTATCTCTCTGACTATAGTGACAACTGCTATGTGAAAAAATAAAGCTGTTAGGAAGGGAAGGAGGACCATCTCTCCATCTCCCTCCAGTTTCTAAAGTGCCATATTTGTGTTTTATTTATTTATTTTTGCCAGAGCACTGCTCAGCTCTGGTTTATGGTAATGCGGGGATTGAACCTGGGATTTTGGAGCCTCAGGCCTGAGAGTCTCTTTGCGTAACCATTATGCTATTGTCCAAAAAATATGTTTGATATCTTGATGGGGATAGCATTAAATTTGTATATGGCTCTGGGTAGTATATCCATGTTAATGATGTTAATTCTTTCAACCCATGAACATGGAATATCTTTCCACTTCTTTGTGTCTTTCTCTATTTCCTTGAGTAATGACTCATAATTTTTTGTATACAAGTCTTTCACTTCTTTGGTTAGGTTTATTTCTAGATATTTTATTGTTTTTGTTGCTATAGTAAAATGAATTGATTTCTGGAATTCATCTTCTTCTAACAGTATTTTCATAGAGGAATTTTATTAGTGATTTAACATTGAGGCCTATGAGGAATACAATTTCTTACAATTTCCACCACCTGAATTCCATTATCTCCAATGTTGTTTATTATGATATTGATCTTTTACAGAGCCTGAATATGCAGAAGTAGGTCCTTAGATAACAGCATTTTGTTGTAAAAGAGAAAAGGGTAGATTACAAACTGGGCTACTCTCTGTGTAAACTTTGCATGCTTGCCCCGTATACATTTTCTCTAGTTAATGAGGTTATGAGATATAGAATATGTTTTTCTCTCACATCCCACATATGCTCAGTAGATATTTTCATCATGTCTCATGATGATGTTTTTTAAATATGAGAGAGGAAGAGAGGAGAAGGGGAAAGAGAGAGGGAGAAGGAGAGAGAGAGAGAGATAGAGAGAAGAGAGAAAAAGAGAAGGAAAGCGAGATAGAGAGAAAGAGTGAAATTGAGGATAGAAGATAAGGAGAGAAAAGGGGAGTGGAGGGGAGGGGAGGAGAGGAGAGGAGAAGGGAGGAGAAGGGAGGAGAAGAGAGGAGAAGAGAGGAGAGGAGAGGAGAGGAGAGGAGAGGAGAGGAGAGGAGAGGAGAGGAGAGGAGAGGAGAGGATAAATTTTCTACACTTAAATGTCATTCTATTCATGGTTGGATCCTTCTTTGTGCCCTGATCTAATAAGATAGGTTCTAACCACTTGCAACATTAGAAATTTTCCTATTCTTTTTAAAAAAGTTTTTATTAATGAGAAAGATAGGGGAGAGAGTAAGAACCAGTCATCACTCTGGTACATGTGCTGCTAGGGATTGAACTCAGGACATCATGTTTGAGCGTCCTGTGCTTTATCCAGTGAGCCACTTCCTGGACCACTGTTTTCCTATTCTTTATCCCTTTTGGAGCATGGGCCCAGGGAACATTATGGGGAGCAGAAGGTGGGAGGTCTGACTTGTGTAATTGCTCGTCCACTGAACATGGACATTGGCAGGTTGATTCATACTCCAAGACTATTTTTATCTTTCCCTAGCGGGAAAAGGGTCTGGAAAGGTGTGGTTCCAGGACACATTGTTGACGTTGTCTGTCCAGGGAAGTCAGGTTGGTGTCATGGCAGTATCTGCAACTTGGTGGCTGAAAAGCATTAAGATATAAAGCAGAAAAAATTGTTTAATAATAAGGAACCTAAAGGTAAGACTATAGCAGATGAGATTTGGAGTCTCCATTTTGGAAAAAAAAAAACAAACAAAAAAACAGTAGGTCTATTTTAGGAATATTCCAAGGGGCCCATGACTTTATTAATTTTTGCCTGATCCTGACAGCTAACATGCAGGTGGGCTAAAGGTATTGTCTGGGAAGATAGTATCATAGTTGAAAATAGGATAGAAATCTGGGTCAGGACAAAGAGTAGCTCCCAGATATGGGAAATATATACAAATGCTGTTAACTGTAAATCCCATCAATCTGATTGGAGGCTGGCCATGTCTATTTGTATTCACCACAGGAGCTTATGTAACCTCTGCATTCCTATAAGTCTGAGCTCTCATTGCATGGTCATACCTAGGAACATTGTAGGCTGCACTCATTTCAAGAGCCATCTTCCTCGATTGGCAGAGTATGTTGACCTGGCTTCTCTTAGAGTGGGGCAGTCTCTATTATTGTTGTTCCATATTAGATAAGGTCCTGCAGAGGCCTAAAAGAAGGTTTATGATGTTGTTCCTGATGGAGATGACCAGTGATGGTGGAAAAAGGGATCTGTTAGAGGTCTAGTCCCATTATATCTATGTGGGAATCCCAGCATTCCCTGACTAGGACCCTAGACTCCATAGTGGTCAGATAGTAACCCAAAGGGCCATCGTTAAACTGTGCTGGTCTCTTGCCCTTATCCAGATTTTACAGCCCTTACTTTACCTGACACAGTTGTACTTAGAGTGATTGAGGGAAGTGACTATAGACCATTTCCTTAGAAGATCTGATATTTGAAAATATGCATTTTTGAATATTTGATTTTTTTCAGATTGAGAAACAGTTCTATTATGCCTATAGAGTAAGAGTACATGGACAATGGAAACCACAAATTCATTAGTTTGCAAGTGCTGATTGAAAGCATAATTAAATATCACTTTAGAAGGTAAATATCTAAGTTCTGAGATAAAACATTTCCAGTCATTCTGGGGGTAAAACAGGTTGTCATTCTCTTAGGGAATCTTCAATGAGCTTTCTAGTGCAGGGGCCTTTATAGTAACTGTAAGAGAATCAGAAGAACCCAGAGAGTCAGGTAAGATGATATTTCTTTGCATACAAGAAAGCAGGAGAGATGCATGTTCAGGGAGGAAGCTACAACAAAAGGTGCCCCAGCTGTTTGGCTTCCCAGCACTAAACCCTTATATATGCTGAGATGAACTTATGTGGGAGCAGATCAGCTCCTTCTGCTATCGGTCCCTGTGGTTGGCCATCAGCCACTGATTATTCCAGGATGCTCATTTGCACAGGAGTCTGTGACAATCCATCCCATAATAATTGTCTTTGTTTCAAACAGGATATAGGTGTCCTGTTCAGGAGACCCTTCACCCATGGCCTTCATTTGGCCCTAACCTGTTGCTAACATACATATGCTTTTGTGAAAACGTGTGTGGGAGTGGGGGCAGGGAAGAGGACAACTAGCTGAGAAATGATAATGGTTGACTGGTAGGCTGGTGCTGGGAGATTCTTCTGGGTAGCAATAATAGGGACCTACTATGTGACTCCTGGGAGCAAAGAAGTACCTTCATTTAGATTTATTAAAATATATATATATATCTGTCATAAGACATAAACCATGGCATTTATAGTCTTATCTACTTTATAAATGCATACATAGTTCAGTGGTACTAAGTATATTTAAACTGTGCTATCTTGTGGGGGAGGGGGGCTTAGGGTAGACTGCCTACTGTCCTCCGGCAAAAAAAACACCAGAGTAGGGGATCGGGCGGTGGCGCAGTGGGTTAAGCGCATGTCGCGCTAAGAGCAGGGACCTGCGTAAGGATCCCCGTTCTAGCCCCCGGCTCCCCACCTACAGGGGAGTCACTTCACAGGCAGTGAAGCGGGTCTGCAGGTGTCTTTCTCTCCCCCTCTCTGTATTCCCCTCCTCTCTCCATTTCTCTCTGTCTTGTCCAACAGCTAACAATATCGACAGTGGCAATGATAGTAACCACTACGAGGCTACAACAACAAGGGCAACAAAAGGGGGAAAAATGGCCTCCAGGAGCTGTGGATTCATAGTGTAGGCACCGAGCCCAGCAATAACCCTGGAGGAAAAAAAAAATTCCTGAGTGACATAATAATTATACTGAATCCAAGTTGTTTGAGAAAGCTAGAGTAAGAAGGAAAATGTAACTTTCTCATTTTTTCTGGAGATAGGAATAGTGAATACATTTATTTACTTTTTGCTTTGCTTATTTTTTTATGAGACCAAAGAGGATCTTAGAATATTTTCCTGGTAAATAATTAAGGTGCCACCTGGAAACCGTATGGAACTCTAGTGTTTTAAGTTCATTGTTTAATTGTACTGGATAAATTATAGGTAAGCATAAATTACTTTCTTATGGAGAGCAATTTTCAAGAAATATTCCCTCAAGCTTATAATTGTAAAATCGAGCATTTATCTGAGATTGTAACTATCTGGGCACCTGCTAATAATCATTTTTGCAGTCTGTTGCAAATTGGGGAGAAATAAAATGATTGAGAGTAGCTCACTCCAACTGTGTGGTATTTCAAGCCTGATGAAACCAGTCTTAATTAAAGGAGAAAGGAAAAAGTTAGCCAAATTCTTTTTTTTTCCTTTATGATATTGCAATCATAGGAAAGCTATCTATTAATCACAGCCAATTATTTTGTAGGGTGAAATTATTAGTACTTTGATCTTTGCTTTAACATGGAAAATAAAAGAAACTAAATTGTATCTGCACACAGTGGGAAAACTGCCTTGGATTTTTTTTTTTAAATATTTATTTTATTTATTTATTCCCTTTTGTTACCCTTGTTGTTTTATTGTTGTAGTTATTGTTGTTGTCGTTGTTGGATAGGACAGAGAGAAATGGAGAGAGGAGGGGAAGACAGAGAGGGGGAGAGAAAGATAGACACCTGCAGACCTGCTTCACCGCCTGTGAAGGGACTCCCCTGCAGGTGGGGAGCCGGGGTTCGAACCGGGATCCTTATGCCGGTCCTTGTGCTTTGCGCTACCTGCGCTTAACCCGCTGAGCTACAGCCCGACTCCCTGGAATTTTTTTTTTTTTTTTTTTTTTGCCTCCAGGGTTATTGCTGGGGCTTGGTGCCTACGTTACAAATCCCCTGCTCCTGGCAGCCATTTTTTCCCCCATTTTTGTTGCCCTTATTGCTGTTGTTGTTATTGGATAGGACAGAGAAATCAGAGAGGGGGAAAGACAAAGAAGGGAAGAGAAGGACAGACAATTTAAGACCTGCTTCACCACTGGCTTGTGAAGCGATTCCTCCCAGCAGGTGTGGAGCCAGGAGCTTGACCCAGATTCCTTATGATAGTCCTCGAGCTTCATACCATGTGTGCTTAACCAGTTGTGCTGCCTTCTGCCTTTCTGCCTTGGAAAAAAAGATTATAAGTCAACTAGTCCATTGAGTTTTCAAAATCCAATGTTCACAGTTTCACCATTACGGGGAGAGTGTCATCATAATGACCTGGATAGTGAACTTTTTGCTTTGTGTTTGACCTAGGTTCAATCTGGACCCACCACACTAAAGGGAGCTTCAATTCTGTGGCTTCACTCTCTCATCTCTCTCTCTCTTTGAAAAATATCATAGCATGAAGCTCTGAAGAATACCACTACTACTACTAATAATAAAAATATAGTGACCCCCTTTTTAGAGACTTTAATTTATTCTTTATGTTTCTGTTTTATGAAATTCTTCACTTATCCGTTCATTTTTTCATTCATTCATTTTGACCAAAACACAACTCTCTTCTCTCCTGAATATATTAATGGTGCCAGGAATCAAACGTGGGACCTCTTGAATAAAGTCATCTGTGCTACTACTCCACTGTCTCCCCAGTTCTAAAACTCAGATAGCTCCCTAAAAATAGTTCTGGATCTGGGCCAGACATGATACTTAGAGAAACTGGGATACTCAGTTACATCTCTTACTAGCTTCTACTTCCTACCCTCATAGTGAGAGTTTTGGGAGCTTGCTGTGCAGACAAGTTCTCTGTCTACTAGGACAAAAATTATTCTGACTTGATCACAGGGCTTGTTTGAAGAACAACCTCCCTATTGCTTTCACCTTGACTTTGTTATCAATGGTGTAACCCTTGGGAAAGCTACTTCCTTTCTCTGAGCCTCAGTTCCTTTATCATAAATAACTATAAATGACTGTCAGAGGAGGTTGGAAGGATTAAGAGAAATCAGAGTTGTCTGCAAAGATGCTGCCATAGTGCTTGGTATATTTTGTGAAATCAATATGCTTGAGCTCTTTTGCCATCTGTCTGCCTCATTTCTGCCACTTAACTGTCCTGATTCTGTGAGTCTTCCTGACCTCTGCCACTGGAATATTTACTTGCATTTAAACAACTTCTTTGTCTCAGGCTGTCACTCGAGTGCAGCTTTGGTTGTTAAGTTCTAATTTATTCTTCTGTTTTGCCACTGTGGTCCTGATGTAGCCACAGTTTGACATCTCAGTGTTACTTCCACTAAGTGCTGAGTTTATGTGATATTATGCAGATGTGCCAATTATAAATCCTTATAATGTAGTTGTAAATGAAAAAAATCATAGTCATTAAGCTGTTATTTACTAATAATCTCTTAGTTATAATGTATACTTTGTTCTTTAACTTTTCTGAGTGACATAAAAAGGGGAGAAGGGGGGGGGAGAGAGAGAGAGAGAGCTAAAAGATAAACATGTACCACTACTATGTCATTAATGGTGCCATACATTGGTGCTTTCAATTGTGCCAAATAGACTCCAGGGCCTCATACACAGCTAGTTATATACTCTGTCAGATGAGTTATCTTCCAGTTCCCCTATTTTGTCTTAAATAGTTGTGTACCTAGTGTTCTATATCCTCTGGAGAATTAAAATATGAGTTTATACACCAGTAGTGAATTAAAGTAAATTAAAGCAGTATTTAAAGATCAATAAGTTATTATTGGATAATTCTTTTTCTTATATGAATATTTGGCAAAAGCATCTACTTTGTTTTTTATTTGATGACATGCTTATTGATTTAACATTGGTTTTATGATACTTTCAAATACCAGGAGTATAGTTAAGTGTGTGTGTGTGTGTGTGTGTGTGTGTGTATGGAACCCACCACACCCACCACCAACATACCTGTGCTATCGCATCAAATGAGACCCTCCACTTTTGCTCAGCTCTTCCCTCCACTTAATCACCACCCTAGTTTTCTCAAGGTCTAAATGTCAAGTTGGTTCCAATTTTTCTTCTAGTAGTATGTATAAATCCTCAGTATTCCACAGACAAATGAAAATACATCTGGCAGTTGTCTTTCACCTCTTAGCTCACTTAGCAGTATTACCTCCACCTTGTCTTAAAGGGCACAGTGTCCTTTTCCGAAATATTTCTTGCACAAAGCAAATGGCACTTCTATTGATTACAAATATCAAGTTGGTCCAGTTCTGTCAAAGCCCAATTTGTTGCAACCCAAAAAGGATGACGTAAAGATTTACATCCCCTTGCCCACTAAGAGTTGAGTGGTTTCCTTTTAGGGAATATTTTGTGTAAGGGGAAGTTAGTTTGTTTGAAGAGAAAGCTAGCATCTCAAAGCTTAAGGACATAATAAATCTATTTTTGGTGCAGCTGAGTGCTCCTAAGGAAAGTTATTATAGAGATGCTACATTGATCTTAAGACTTTAAAATACAAATATATTTTCTGGAAAATGCCAAGAGTATTACATGACTCAGTCTCCTTTGCTCAGAATCCACAAATTATATTTAACAAAACTATTATAGTTTGCTGTAGCATGGAGAATTTTCATATCTCACATCTTTCAAGAAATTATCCGGAGTGCTTGTAGAGTCTGAGGTACATAATGAGGAATTTATAAAGATACATGCACATACCAATGTTCATATTGTTAACTGTATTTGATGATTTACCATGAATGAATTTGCTCATTCAAGCACATATAACATGCTGATTATGTGTCAAGCACTATAATAGGTTCTGCAGGAAATACAAGAGGAAAAATACCTAGTTTTAAAATGTGACCACTCTCAAGCCCTGTTGATGATATCTTCTTAAATTGTTAAAAACAATAAAAAGTGAGAACAGTACACTCAGGTCAAGAGATGTTAAAATCTTGCAGGCAATTATCCTGAGACAATGAGAGTGTAGAAGAGAGATGTTCCAGTCTACATTATATATTTATTATCTAAGTTTCATCTATTTACTTTTTAAATTGATTTTATATTAATGACAATAATGATTAACCCAATTTTTAAAAATATTTATTTCCTTTTGTTGCCCTTGTTGTTGTAGTTATTATCGCTGTCCTTGTTGTTGGGTAGGACAGAGAGAAATGGAGAGAGGAGGGGAAGAGAGGTGGAGAGAGATAGACACCTGAAGACCTGCTTCATCGCCTGTGAAGTGACTCCCCTGCAGGTGGGAAGCCAGGGGCTGGAACCGGGATCCTTCAGCTGGTCTTTGCACTTTGAGTCACCTGCCCTTAACCCGCTATGCTACCACTCGACTCCGGATTAACCCGATTTTAAGATGATTGTATGGGAATAATTCCATACAGTTCCCACTACCAGAGTTCCATGGCCTATCCCCTCTAATGGAAACTTTTCTGTTTTTTATTCCTCTGGGAATATGGACCAAAATTCTTTTTTTAATCTTTTATATTTATTTATTTTCTCTTTTGTTGCCCTTGTTGTTATAGTTATTATTGTTGTTGTTATTGATGTTGTTGTTGTTGGATAGGACAGAAAGAAATGGAGAGAGGAGGGGAAGACAGAAAGGGGGAGAGAAAGACACCTACAGACCTACTTCACAGCCTGGGGTTAAAACAGGCATTCTTATGCAGGTCCTTGCATTTTGTACCACTTGTGCTTAACCTGCTGTGCCACCGCCCAACTCCTGGACCAAAATTCTTTATGAGGTGTAGAAGGTGGAATGTTTGGCTTCTATAGCTATTCCCCTGATAAACATGGGCATTATCAGGTTGATATGTCAGAGCCATTCCATGTGTCTAAATATTGCATCATTTTGAGTTTGAGTGAAGAATGAAAGACCCAAAGTGTTTATTTTAAAGAGTTGTGTTGACTTTCCTTATGAGCTGAATTCTAGTCTTTTTTTTTTTTTTTTTTTTTTTAACCAGAGCACTGTTCAACTCTGGCTTATGGTGCTGTGGGGGACTGAACCTGAGACATTAGAGCCTCAGGTATAAGAGCCTGTTTGCATAACCATTATGCTATCTACCCTCCTCCCAAATTTTAGTCTTATTTCCAATTCTGACCACCTCCCCAGACAATACCTTTAGCCCACCTGCATGTTAACTGTCAGGATCAGGCAAACATTAGTATATACCTATATAATATATATATATATACTAGTATTACCAAAGTGGGGACCCCAAATCCACTCTATTTTTACCTTTAGGTTCCTGATTATTAAGCAATTTGTTCTAATTTAATGCTTTTCAGCCACCAAGTTGCAGATGCTACCATGATACCAACCTGACTTCCCTGAGCAGACAACCTCGCCAATGTGTCCTGGAACCCCACGTCTCCAGAGGGAAAGATAGAAACAGGCTGGGAGTATGGAGCAACCTACCAATGCCCATGTTCAGTGGAGAAGCAATTACAGAAGCCAGACCTTCCACCTTCTGTGCCCCATAATGACCCTGGGTCCATACTCTCAGAGGGATAAAGAACAGGAAATCTTCCAGTAGAGGGGATAGGATATGAAACTTTGGTGGTGGGAATTGTGTGGAATTATACCTCTTATCCTATGGTCTTGTTAATTATTATTAAATCAATAATAATAATAAGATGGAAATGTAGATTGCCAGTGGATTGTAGTCTAATTTCTGACTCTCTTTGGGGCTAAGTTTCTGTGTGAGTATTTCTGTTTGCTTCCAATTATCTTTTTTCTTTTAAGTTTTTATTTATAAAAAGGAAATATTGGCAAAAACCATAGGATAATAGGGGTACAGCTTTGCACAATTCCCACCACCAGAACTCTGTATCCCATTCCCTCCCATGATAGCTTTCCTATTCTTTAACCTTCTGGGAGTATGGACCCAAGGTCATTATGGGATGCAGAAGGTGGAAGGTCTGGCTTCCGTAATTGCTTCCCGACTGAACATGATTGTTGACAGGTTGATCCATACTCCTAGCCTGTCTCTCTCTTTCCCTGGTGGAGATGGGATCTGGGGAAGCAGAGCTCCAGGACACATTGGTGGGGTTGTCTGTCCAGGGAAGTGTAGTCAACATCATGCTACTAGCATCTGGAACCTAGTAGTTGACAAGAGAGTTAACATACAAAGCCAAACAAATTGTTGACCAATCATGGACCTAAGGGCTAGAATAGTGCAAATGAAGAATTGGGGGTCTTCCATTTTGTAGATAGCTAGTAGGCATATTTTAGTTAAATTCCAAAGGGCATGTGGATATACTAGTTTTTATTTATTTATTTTTTGCCCCTGAGCCTGAAATCTGATATGCCAGTGGATCCAAGTTATTGTCTGGGAGATGATGGCATGGCTGGAAAAAGGACCAGAAAGTTAGATCAGGGAAGAGAGCAGCTCCCTAATATTAGAAAGGGGTATAAATATTGTTGAGTGTAAACCCCATCAATTTTATGTGATCTGAGGCCCAAAATTACCTTAGGAGTTTATGTGACCTCTACATCTCTGTAGATATGAGCTTACATTCTGTAGTCATGAGTAGGAACATTCCAAGCTGCCCCAATATCAACCCATCTTCCTCAGGTGTAGCATAGAGGTAAGCCTCCAATTTTCATGTCCATAAATCACAGGGCTGCTTCAATGTTGCCTGCATTTGTGTGACTTTTGGAGTAAATGCTGTAAAGCCAGGAACTTTGATCCCTTGTTCCATTGGTGTGCAAGTCTCCCATCATCTTCCATCATTCCATCTCCTTCTTAGAGATCACTATCAGCTAGGAGACTTCTATTTTTGTGACCATAAGTGATGATCTAATAATTTTCCCATTTTCTTAAGCAGGCTGGTGGAAATGATTTCTGTTGTAAATGGTGGCTGTAATAAATAATGGGATTTATTTAGCTAAATTTTTCAACTAAATTAACTTTATATCCTTCAGAGTAAAGCAGAAATATCTTAATGGCAGGGAAAAAGGGGGTAATTTTGTTGGCAGAGTCTTGGTTTTTATTACCTTGCACTCTCCTTTAGATTCTCTGAGCCACTTCCAGCTGAAAAGTAACCTTTTTTTTTTTTTTTTTTTTTCTTTTTTGGTTCAGAGCAATCAAATCAGCCTTTTTGGCATAGCAGTTCAGAGGAACGAGATGGAGGCAATTGCTACTGAGACATTATGCTGGGTCTCAAGACTTTGCAGACTCTAAAACACAGGGTGGCCTCTTTTGGATTGGTGACAAGATGCATAGTAGGTATGTGAAATGATCATGAACTCCTTCAAAGTTATAGAAACCCCCCACCCCCAGTTCAGCAGTCTTACTCTCTTGCTCTTTGTCCCTTCCTTTTTTCTTTCCTTCCTTTCTTCCTTCAACAGAAAGAGATTGAGAGGAGAAGGGAAAATAGAAAGATAGACACCTGTAGCACTACTTAACCACTCATGAAGCTTCCACCCTTCAAGTGAGGATTGTGAGGCTTGAACTCAATGTCGGTAGAACCTGCAAATGGAAACCATTAATTCCCCTAAATGAAGTGATTTGGCAAAAGAAAAGAAGACACTGATTTTGCTAGAATTTAATAAACCTCTTCAAATGCATACAAGTGCTAAGATTCAGACATGGGATTTCTGGTTCCAAAGTTCATGATCTTTGTGCCCCATAGCATTGCCCTTTGTGTTGTTTAATAAATGAAGCAGGACTTATTTCAAGTGTTTTCAAGGAGTGGATGTTTTTTTTAATAATTATTTTCTTGCACTTCATTTTATTTTCCAGTGTGAGTATATGTGTTTCACATTCAGAAAAGGCACATAGACACTAAATACTGTTTACATTGAATGAGCCAATAATTTTCACAGTACATTTACCCTGTAGGTTTTGCAATTTCCTTTGTCACTAAGGAGACTGGGAATCGGGAAAAAGACACTCTATTTCTGCAATGTCAGGGAGCTTACAGATAATAGTACTAAAAAAATTAAATCTTCAGGAAGAAAGTTATAATTTTGTTTCTGCATTAACTGCCTGAGAATGTGCCTTATAGTCATTTTATTTGTGTCTCTTTTACTTAAGATATCAGATGCCTAGAGCAATAGACTTTGACTTACCAACAGCTTGAATATCCAGCTTCAGTTCTGCTCTACTTCTGCTTGGAGTTTTAAAGTCAGATTTTTAATATGGAGAAAAAGAAGCTCTGGTACAATGTTGGTGAGAGTGATAGCTGGCACAGTCCTTATTAAAAATGACATGGGAAGTCCTTGAAAAAATGAGAATTGAAATACTTTATGATCCTGCAATTCTGCTCATATATGTCCAAACAACATTACAATACTAGTTTGAAGATAAACATGTACCCCATGTTCATAATGGTACTATTTATAACAGTCAAAATATGGAAGCAACATGAATGTCCAATAATAACTCCATAAAGAAGTTATGAGCCATATATATATATATATATATATATATATATTCAGTGGAATCCTACTCAGTCATAAGACAGAAAGGATGACATAGCATTATTCAGTGCAAAATAGAATTGATGGGAGGTGACTATCCTAACTGAGATACTTAAGGAGGTGAAAGCCAGCTACCAGAGTTTCATTTATATTTGGATAGATATCTAAAGCAAAAACGCTGGAAAGAAAACTAACAACCAATCTGACTTCTAGACACTATGAAAGCAGTGATGATTACCAGAGATAGTAGAGGAGAAGAGAGGAAGGGAAGGTGGAGGATTACATTTGCTGTGATACCAGTGGGTACAGTGAGTTGTACATAAACATGTATGTGAAGGTGTGAAACTGTGTTCCTATGATCTTATAATATCATGAGCAAATGTTCCATCAATAAAATCTTTACAAGTAAAAGACTTAGCTACTTATGTCTTTGCTATTTTTTAACCTGGGTAAATCTGGGGATCTTCTAGGCCTTTTCTAGAGGTCCTGAATTCCAAAACTCTCACAGAATTTTTTGTTTAACTTTGTTTATTTTGATGTGATAAGGTTTTATGATGTTGTTGATAAGTATTAATGAGATTATTTTGTCATATGATCTTGTCTATTAATGAGATTGTCTTGTCATATTACCTCTTTGAAAATGATATCTATAAAATTAAAAAAAAAATGAAAGGAAAGGTCTCACCCGAGTAATGAGGGTGAAGGGTTGACATTCCATGCCTGACATCTCTGGACACAGTCTGAAGTGAAGCATGCTAAGGTGGTACTCATTGCTTGATTAGGTTGGGATAGACAGTTGAAATATCATTTGGGATGAAGTGAGAGAAAGTTCAGGTGAGATCTTTCCTTTCATAGTATTCTCTAATTCCATTCCAGGTGGTTAGCATCCTAACAAAGTCCCCAAACCTAGAAATAGACCAGGTTCCATGAGATAGAAGATATGTTCACATGTATCCATAAATTGGGGCAAAATATATACCTGAAAGCAAAAGTACACAATAGTCCGCAGTAAGTCAGTATAAAATTCATAATGAAATAGTGTTTACTTAGTCTTAGCTACCCTCCTTACCTACTTCCTATTTCAGTTTTCTCACTCACTCCAAAGGTAACTTTATCAAAGCAAGGACTGCAAAAGCTGAATAATGGTAAGAAACTGGCATACTTTAATGATGGCTCTCTAGTCACTATCAGGCCAACCTATCAGTTGGGGCTCTATTCGGGGAGTTGTAAGATTCCCAAACAGACCTGATGGTTCTAGACCTCAAATAAATCCCTCTCTCCATTGTTACTAGCCAAAGAAACTATCTCACAGACACCCCTCACAGAATGGGAGACAATTTTCACATGCCACAAACATCAGACAAGAGATTACAAACCAAAATATACAAAGATCTCAGCAAACTTAGAAACAAAAAAAACATATAACCCCATTCAAAAATGGACAGAGGATATGAACAGAATATCCACTACAGAGGAGATCCAAAAGGCTAACAAACACATAAAAAATTGCTCCAGGTCACTGATTGTAAGAGAAATGCAAATAAAGACAAAATTGAGGTTCCACCTCACCCCTGTTAGAATGGCATACATCAAAAAGGACAGAAGCAACAAATGCTGGAGAGGCTGTGGGGACAAATGAACCCTTCTGCACTGTTGGTGGGAATGTAAATTAGTCCAACCTCTGTGGAGAGCAGTCTGGAGAACTCTCACAAGGCTAGACATGGACCTTCCGTAGGACCCAGTAATTCCTCTCCTAGGGATATACCCCAAGGACTCAGTTACACCCAACCAAAAAGATATGTGTACACCTATGTTCATAGCAGCACAATTCATAATAGCTAAAACCAGGAAGCAAACCAGGTACCCAACAACTGATGAGTAGATGAGAAAGCTGTGGCATATTTTCACAATGGAATACTGTGCAGCTATTAAAACAACCTGCTTTCTCCGACCCATCTAGGATAGAGCTAGAAGGAATTATGTTATGTGAGCTAATTCAGAAAGATAAAGATGAGTATGGGATGATTCCACTCATAAAGAGAAGTTTAGAAAGAAGAACAGAGAGGGAAACTCAAAGCAGGATTTGACTGAATTTGGAGCAGGGTACCAAAGTAAAAACCCTGGGTTAAGTGTGAGGGTGTATGTTTGGCTTCATGGGACTGGTGGGGGTGGAGGAGTAATGATGGGGGTGGTGAAATGGGACACAGTCCTTTGGTGGTGGGAATGGTGTTTGTGTACACTTCTATTGACCTGTAGTCATATAAATCACTATTTAATAAATATGAGAGGGGAAAATTAATTGATAATCTCAAACTTTTTAATTCACAGGTCATCTCTATCAGGAACAACACAACAGAACCCTTCGTGGGCCCTCATAGGATCTTGCCTTCAACTTGGATCAACATTGATAGAGAATGTTCCATCCTCTGAGGGGAGGATGGACAACAGACTCTATGCTACACATGAGGAAGATGGATCGATATTTAGGGAGCCTGGAATGTTCCTACTCATGACCACATAATGTGAGCTCAGATATATAGGGATACAGAGGTACATAGGCCCCAAATTACATCAGATCAATGGAATTTACAGTCAACAATATTTATACCCCTTTTGCATATTAGGGAGTTACTCTCTTCCATGATCCCATTTTCTGGTCCTTTTTCCAGCTATGACATCTTCTTCTCAGACAATAACTTGGGTCTACCTGCATATCAGATTTCAGGCTCATGGGAAAAAACAAAAGAAAAAAACATAGCCACAGGCCCTTTGGAATATAAAACATGCCTACTAGCTATCTACAAAATTTAGAACACCCCAATTCTTCATCTGCACTATTCCAGCCTTAGGTTCATGATTGGTCAACAATTTGTTTGGCTTTGTATGTTAACTCATTTTTCAGGCACCACATCCCAAATGCTAGCATGATGCTGACCAGACTTCCCTCATAGACAATCCCACCAATGTGTCCTGGAGCTCTGTTCCCCCAGAGCCCCATTTCCCCAGAGCTCTACCCCATTAGAGAGAGAGGCAGGTAGGCTGTGAGTATGGATTGACCTGTCAACACCCATGTTCAGCAGAGAAGAAATTACAGAATCCAGACTTTCCACCTTCTGCATCTCACAAAGGCCTTGGGTCCATATTCCCAGAGGATTAAAGAACAGGAAAACTATCAGGGGAGGGGATGGGATACAGAGTTCTGGTGGTGGGAATTGTGCAAAGTTCTACCCCTCTTATACTATGGTTTAGTCAATGTTTCCTTTTTATAAATTAAGAAAGGAAAAAAGTGTCAAATAAATAAAATAATATGAGATACTTTCAACTAAATGATATAGACAATCATGTAAATCCTTACTCTGAGCTAGACTGGTTTATAGGCAACTGGTAGTATCTGGATAACTCAGAGCTCTCCTCTGGCAAAAGAAGGATGGTTTCTTCCAGCAGTTTTGTGGCATTGCTTGATCACGCGTTTCAATTAATTGCCCATTTCTAGCTTTAATAGATAGCTGTTTACCTGGGATATGCAGATTTCCTCATTTGTGTTTTGCTTTCTCTCATGGATAAAAGCTAGAACTAGGAGTTATTTATGAGTTATCATGGGGGAAAGAAAAGTATGGTTATTCTTCTAAGATGTAAGTATATCTTTTCTATTGTCAAATTAACCACCATTCCCTTTAGTTATGAGATAACTAAAGGAGAACTACATAAAGGCTATTTAAAATTATTCGTGATTTAATAATTATTAGCAAAATTATAAGATAAGAGGGATACAATTCCACACAGTACAGTTCCCAGCACCAGAGTTCTGTGTCCCATCCCCTCCATTGGAAGCTTTCCTATTTTTTATCCCTCTGGGAGTATGGACCAAAGATTTTTATGTAGTGCAGAAGATGTAAGGTCTTGGCTTCTATAATTGCTTCACCATTGGGCATAGACATTGGTGGAAGACTTATATCATCATATATCTTAATGACTACAGATTATCTGGCATCTGCCTAAGAGCCAGGAAAGATCACAGGCTCAAAAAAGTGAAAATAAATTAATATTTGGATAAGAGAAAATGAAACATTTGAGGGAAAGAGACTGTTAGCCAACAGATCATATCTTCAATGTCAAAATATTAAGACTATTTTCAAAGCAAGGCATAAGTCTAGATCTCTCCCTTGATTGTGTGAGTCTGGGCTTGTTTTGCTGTTGCTGTTGCCATCAGTTGATGCCAACAAAGGACATAAACATTTATCAACTGAAACAAATAGCAGAAGGATTCCTCAGATGAAGCTTTAGTAATAATGCTTTCCTCTGATCTTCTCAACCCTTGAAGAGCATGTGGCTAGATAATGGCTATAAGCATAAAGGATTACTTTGCAAGTTGAATAACAATAAATAAATAAATAAATAAATACTTTAGCAACATTTAATGATTGTGTGTGTGTGTGTGTGTGTGTCTGTGTTTTGTGTGTATGGTTCATACACATATCAAAGATTTTATTTGGGGGGCGCACCTAGAATTTATTTATGTGTGATACCACTATGGAAGAACATTCCTTTATGAATCACTTCAATATTTTAAAGAGAGAGACAGAGAGGAGAGACAGACAGACAGGCGAGATAGCACAGCACCATTCTACCATCTATGGAGCTCCCTCCATGCCATTTGTGGGACTCCTATGGTGTCTCAGGGCTTTAAACCAGAGCCTCATGTTCAGTAAACCATGGGATGTATTGCATGAACTATCTAATCCAACAGAATTTATCTGTATTGTAGCTGGGCTAGCGTGGGGGTGCCTCTTCTCAGGTGCATATTCTCTGGGTTGAAGAGAACACAGCCGGAGCCAGCCAGGGATGTTACTCACTCAGCTACTTGAGAGATGACCCAGGACCAGAGCTCGTGGAAGCAAGGCAATTGAATTTTTTATTGATCAGAGAGCCATGGATTTTAAAAGGCAAACCCGGAAGTGGCAAGTCAGAAACGGAAATGACTTGACATGGTTTGGAAAGGGGCTGAGAAAGGCAAAGGGGACTGGGAAAAGTAGGAACTTCCTTAGCAACTGTTGTGAGGGTTTTAACTGGTAGGATAAATAATAATGCCCTGCAGGCAGGGAGGGTCTTGAGTGTAGAAAGAAGATAGATCAAAGGAATAAAATGGGTGGAGATCTTTCAGGCAAAACAATGATTATGTAGGTGATAAGGGAGCAGCCCACAGTATCATGAATGCAGGGTGCTTTGTGAGGCAGGAGTCTGATAATACATGGCAAACCTTTGGGGTTACTCCTGTTCTTCCTTGTTCAACCTCTCGGTAGAGAGAGAGACTGATAGGATAGATGCACTCCTCAGGTCAAGCTCTTCCAGGCTTTACACAATTTCCTGACATATTACTTTTTTATTTTCTATATGGTGTTCATGGGAGAACAGAGGAGTTTGTCTAAGCAGAAATTTTAAGGCAAGAATTAAGTATTTTGCTTTATTTATTTATTTGCCTCCAAGTTTATTGCAGGGGCTCCCACAATGAATCCAATCCTCCTGGAGGTTTTTTTGTTTTTTCTTTTTTAGGATAGGATGTTAGAAACTGAGAGGAGGGGGAGATAGAGAGAATGGAAGAGGAGATAGAGAGAGAAAGATAGACACCTGTAGACCGGTTTCACCGCTTGTGAAGCAGCACACCACTCCCCTCCCCCAACCAAGATCTCCCAACCAAGATCCCAAGATCCTTGCACAGGTTTTTGCTCTTCATACTGTCTGTGCTTAACCTGGTGCAACACCACCTTCCCCCCTTTTACTTTTATCTGTAAAAGATAAGAATGCCCCCCAAATAAAAGCACATCAGGATAAAACTCAACTTGAGACTTTTGTCACTGATGCCAAAAAAAAAAAAAAAAAGTCAGGGGAGAGAGTTCTCATCTTTTTTATGTAAAGATCAGAAATTTAGACATGAGTAAATACAAAGTCTATTGTCTGTGTGGTGGCAAAAGTAAGAAGAGTTATAAAATAGGAACACAGGGGACTGGGCTGTGGAGCACCTGGCTAAGCTCACATCGCATTATGCTGAAGGACCCATGTTCTATTCCCGGCTCCCCACCTTTAGCCAGTGCACTACATGAGCAGGTGAAGGTGTCTTTCTCTCCCTCTCTACCCCCTTTCCTTTCTCAATTTCTTTCTATCCTATAAAATTAAAAAAAAAATGACCACCAGGAGTGGTGGCTGCATAGTACCAGCACCAAGCCCCAGTGATAACCCTGGAGCCAAAAATAAAATAAAATAAAGTAAAATAAAATAAAGTAAAATAAAATAAAGTAAAATAAAATAAAGTAAAATAAAATAAAGTAAAATAAAATAAAGTAAAATAAAATAAAGTAAAATAAAATAAAGTAAAATAAAATAAAGTAAAATAAAATAAAGTAAAATAAAATAAAATAAAGTAAAATAAAATAAAGTAAAATAAAATAAAGTAAAATAAAATAAAGTAAAATAAAATAAAATAAATAAAACCCCATCCTTTTTGATACATTACATGGCACAGTGGTTCACAGAAATGATAAACAGGAAGGAAGCAATTACCAGAGGGTAACTAAGAAAGAGCACACATAAATTTGATGCAATGCAGTGCACTTCAATTGATGCAAACATTTTAGTTAGGGATTTGGATGTGTACACTTTTAGAAGTGTTGCCCTTTCTTGTAAAACATCTACTTACCCCACACTTCATTCATGATGTTCCAGTCACAGGAAAGACCTCGGAAGAGAAGAGAGGACTGGAACACCTGTTTATCCATTAATGAACACTGAAAGATCATCTATAGGAGATGGGCGGTGGTGCACCTGATTAAGCACATGGTACTAAGTGCCAGGGCCTGTGCAAGGATACTGGTTCAAGCCCAGGTCTTCCCACCTGCAGCAGGGACACTTCATAAGCAGTGAAGCAGATCTGCAGATTTATCTCTGTCTCCACATCCTTTCTCAATTTCTTTCTGTCCTATTTAATAAAATGGAAAAAAAAATGTCACCAGGAGCCCTGGAGGAGAGAGAGATCACCTTTAATAATTTGTATTTTGTTTGTTGTAAAATCCAAGTGATGCAATAGTTAGTCATATGGCACAAGATCATGAAATATGTAGAAGGCTTTAAGTGAAGAAGGCAGTAAGTGGCATTAGCCACAAGAGAAGGAGTCACTAATTAGTGACTTCACTGAAATAATCACGGTTGACTATTTTATGAGACTCTAGCAATTGTTCTCATATCCATCTTGTTTTCAGTGCTCTCTTATTTGGAGATACCTATGGAATGCTAAGATCAATAATGTATGAGGGGTTTTGAATCACTGAGGTTGGTTCATTAGTGCCATTTTACTCTAGAGAGCACTATAAAATGTAATCTAGTTATTTTAAAGAATATTGTAGTTTCACCTGTATATACACATTCAGTGTCTTGAGATGACACTTAGTTTTTCTCAATTCTGTGCTTCTCATTCCTTTTTGGATGTTTTTTTGTCATTTAAACAGAAGTCAAGCTCAGAAAAAACGAATAATACTATTTAAGAGGTCAATTAGATTCCATTAGGCTCCCTTAGATTTTAAAATAAACAGCTAAAACAATTCACTAAAGAGAGATCATGAATGTTCTTTGAGTATGAGCTCACATTGTATTTAGTTTCCATGACCAAATATATATCCCATTAGGCACAAAGAGAACATTGAACTTGTGAATTTAGTTAAGTAATGCTTTATTTATTTATTGTAAGTGTTCCATGTTCAGAACTGATTATGTAAAAGAACTTTTTGTTGTTTTTTTGTTTTCCTGGAGTTAGTAACTAAGGTTTTTTTTTTTTTTTTTTGGTCTGTGCACTCTGCTTGAAGTCTCACTGGGAGTTCCCACTAGCTGAGACCTTTAAATATATCTTCCTTGACACTGACCTTCTCTTTCATTCCCCTCTTTAGGCCTACTGTCATTAACCACACAGAAGCAGTAGACTTATTACCTTTGCATACTTCACGTTTTTTGACAGCATGGAAAGCTACAGAGCTTTTTCTGTTCATACCAAAAATAAATCATTACATTTAAAAGATTATCTAGAGGTTTATAGTCTCTATGAGGGCTTCTCTGACTGGTTAGATGAGGTAATTATATTTGTAATGATACTATTTTCAAGTTGTTTACAAGCACATATCTTATAAAGGCTAAATTCACATAAGGATCTGGAAGTAGATTGATAAAGTATGTACACAACATAATTTATTTATTATTATTAATCTCTTCAGTGAGTTGACAAAAAACAAATTGGTAAGGTTTATATTTGAGGATAATGAAGATTTAGTGTAAAATAGATTTTATTAATGCCTTTTTCCCTTGGATCTGAATAATTATTAAATATCAAGATTTTCACTTAATTTCATAAATAACTTCAAAATTAAATTATAATAGTGAATATGGTGGTCCAGACCATATCTCAATTTAAAACATTAGGATGGAAATTTGCTTCCAAATATCAAATATGCAGTTTGTCCTCTTATAATTATCAATTATTTATTCTGAAATAATATGGTTAATATGAATTGTTAAATTTTTTACAGCTGATTAATAAGTACTTAACATTTTTAAACTGTGTTTTTTTTTTCTTTTTTAGTTAATTAATTAGATAAAGACAAAGAAGTTGAGTGGAGAGGGAAAAAGACAGAGAGATACCTACAGCACTACTTTACTTCTCACAAATCTTTCCCCTGCAGATGGGGTATAGGGGCTTGAATTTCAGTCCTTGTACATTGTAACATATGCACTCAGTCAGGTGTGCCACTGGCCGAGAGCTCCTTCTCTCTCTCTTTTTTTCTTTCTTTTCTAAAAATTTTATGAGCTATTCAATCAATTTTCCCCTCATATTAATTAAGTAGTGATTTATATGACTACAAATTGATAGCAGTGTACATAAACACCATTCCCACCAAGAAAAGACTGTGCCCTCCCACCATGAAGCTGAACATTCACCCTCATCCTACACCCAGAGGTTTTTTTTTTTTTTTTTTTGCCCTATTCCAAATTCAGTCAACTCCTGCTTTGAATTTCCCTTTCTGTTCTTCTTTCTCAACTTCTGTTTATGAATGGAATAACCAGCTCCTTCTCTTTAAAGTTTTGTAATATATTAAATAACAAAGTGTTGTATATTACTTTTATTATTTTTTTCTCTTTTCGTTGCCCTTGATTTTTATCATTGTTGTTATTGCTGTCATTACTGTTGGATAGGACAGAGAGAAATCGGGAGAGGAAGGGAAGATAGAGATGGTGAGAGAAAGAGAGACACCTACAGACCTGCTTCACCACCTGTGAAGCGACCTCCCGGAAGGTGGGGAGCCAGGGGCTCCTCATGCTGGTCCTTGTGCTTCAGGCCATGTTCTCTTAACCCGCTGTGCCACCACCCAGCTCCCACAAAAGTGTTGTATATTATGAAAGTTAAATGAGAAAAATGAAAATTCATTGAATATAGTTATCAGTTCATAAATTGTTATTACTGAGCATATGTGATTTTTTTCAAATATTTATTTATTTCCTTTTGTTGCCCTTGTTGTTTCTTTTTTATTGTAGTTACTATTGTTGTCATCTTGTTAGATAGGACAGAGAGAAAGAAGAGAGGAAAGGAAGACAGAGAGGGGGAGAGAAAGATAGACACCCGCAGACCTGCTTCACTGCCTGTGAAGCAATTCCCATGCAGGTGGGGAGCTGGGGGCTTGAACAGAGATCTTTCCACTGGTCCTTGTGCTTTGGGCCACCTGTGCTTAACCCATTGTGCTACCGCCCGACTCCCTATATGTGACTTTTATAATACCTTTTGCTTTTGTGTATTAGATGCTATAATGGAATTTAAATGTCAAATATTTTGAGAAGTTATATTTTTCTATGCCACAAAATTCTGGAAAAATAATTTTCTACTATTACATGACTTTCAACATTTTGGTATTGATTATTTAAAATACACTACTTACAGGATGAAATGTGAGTGGAGTAAAATCACCCATTGGAATCTAAAGAAAAATTGGATATGGGAATAGGACAGGGAATAGGACAGCAAAAAGATGAATATATGAGAGTAGTTCAAAAGATGGTAGAGTTGTGCAATAAAAAACAAATCTATTAAAAAGTGAAAGTTGATCTCACTCAATAGGTTGGATCTTAGGGGAAAAATTGGGAAGCATATACAGAATGAAACTTTTATTATTATTTTTTTAAATAAGGGCATAGTAAATGGATTTCAGTGTGTTTATTGACACAAGGTGAAACTTAAAGGGACTATAGTCTATTGTAAGAGATCCAGGAACTCAGGGTTAAGGGGAGTTGACATCACTTAAATATTTATTTTTATTTATTTATTTTTGCCTCCAGGGTTATTGCTAGGGCTTGCTGCCTGCACGAGGAATCCACTGCTCCTGGAGGCTTTCCTTTTCTTTTTTTGCCCTTGTTTTTTTATCCTCGTTGTAGTTATCATTGTAGTTGTTATTGTTGTTGGATATGACAGGGAGAAATGGAGAGACGAGAGGAAGACAGAGAGGGGGAGAGAAAGACAGACACCTGCAGATCTGCTTCATTGCCTGTGAAGCGACTCCCTTGCAGGTGGGGAGCCAGGTGGCTGGAACCAGCCAGTCCTTGTGCTTTGCATAACCTGCGATTAACCAGATGCGCTACCACCCAACTTGGACTTGACACTTACATATTTCACTTAACATGATTCTCTCCAGATGCATCCATGTTAAAGAAAAAGAGAATTGTATTACTTCTTACAACTGGACAAAATGACATTGTGTGTATACATATGCCTACACACCCACACACACACACACACACACACACACACACACACACACACACACACACGTGCTCATAAACCTCTTTAAGTGTTTCAGTGACTTTTTTTTTTGGATATGTGCATGTTGAGGAGAGGAAATATCAAATCCTTTGATAGACTTATTTCCAACGTTTGGAAGAATCTGTATTCTGTTTTCTACAGATGTTGGAGCAATTTTCTCCGTTTCCATTTTTTGCCAGTTTTTTTTTTTCTTTTCTTTCTTCCTGTCTTTGATGTTCTCATCGGTGTGATGTGGTATATTATTATTGTCTTGATACATATTTCTCTGATGATCAGAGAACATTTTTTTGAGATCTCTTTGGCCATCTAAATATCATCTTTGGGGAAATGTCTGTGCTCTCTTCCATTTTTAATGGTATTGTTTTATTGTTGTTGAGTTTTGTGATTTATTTATATTTTTTAGTTATTAGTCCTTGATCTGATGTGTGGCATGTATATGTCTTCTATTCAGCATTTATTATTTATTTTGGAGATGTTTCCTTTTTAAAATTAATTAATTAATTGAATAGAGATATAGAGAAATTGAGGAAGGGGGAAGATACAGGGGAAGAAAGAAAGAGAGAGAAACTACTTCACCACCTATGAAGCTTTATTCCTCCAGATGGGGCCAGGAGCTTGAACCTAGGTCCTTGTAGACTGTACTGTGTGCACTTAACCAGGTATGCTGTTGCCTGGCCCCAAGATTAGTCCTTTTTCTCTGCAGAAGCTTTCCAGTTTATTGTAGTCCCATTGGTTTCTTTTGACTTGTGTTAAAGAAAACTTTCATTGTCAAGTGTTCTGGAAATGTTTCCCTCTATGTATTTTATAGTTTCCCATTTAACATAGAAATCTTTGATACACTGTATGTTAACTTTTGTGCATGGTGATATATGTTGGTCCTACTGCATTTTTCTGCATTTAGCTGTATGGGTCTCTTTGTTGTAAACTATCCGTGTGTGACGGTGTAGTTCTTGGTGTTCAGCTCTACTATGGGAGAATGTATTCTGCTGTTTCCACTTTATATTAGGATGATAATAATAATAATAATAGTAGTAATAATAATAATATGCTTGATTCCAAAGTTAACCGATGAGTAGATACCCCGACTGAAAGTGAGTAGATTCTAAGTCCAACAGTAAGAATTTAAGTCTCAGGGGCCAGATGGTAAGCACAGCGGGTTAAGCGCATATGGCATGAAGTGCAACCACCTGCATAAGGATCCTAGGCTCCCTCTCTGCAGGGGAGTCTCTTCACAAGTGGTAAAGCAGGTCAGCAGGTGTCTATCTTTCTCTCCCCCCTCTGTCTTCCCCTCCTCTCTTCATTTCTCTCTGTCCTATCCAACAACAATGTCAACAATGACAACAATAACAATAACATCAAGGATGAGTAACAAGGACAACAAAGGGGGGAAAATGGCCTCCAGAAGCAGTGGATTAATAGTGCTGATACCAAGCCCCAGTGATAATCCTGAAGGAAAAAATATATATAATTTAAGTCTCAAGGGGGAAGTAGAAGGAAAAAATTAATGAGGAACACTTAAGAGAAAATTGGTGATTTGAAAAAAAGAGAGAATCTTGCTCTCATCTCAAAGAGATTCCAAATCAAGAGGACATTCAAAATGGCCTCTTCAATGGGTGGGAACACTATACTGGCAGCAGATAAGTGCTTGAGATGATTTTGACTAATGCTTTTTCCAATAATAGTGTAACATCCTGTATCAGGTTGATGATGTTTCCAGTGGAAATAATTAAAATTACTTTCTTTTTCTTTTCTTTTTTTGCCTCCAGGGTTAGTTCTGGGGCTCATTGTGTGTGTGTGTGTGTGTGTGTGTGTGTGTGTGTGTTGTTGTTGTTGTTGTTGTTGTTGTTGTTGTTGTCACCAAGTTTCTTACTTAGTTTTGGTATCAGTATAACAAGACCATCATTGCTCTCAGCCATCACACTTATCTTTTTCTTTTTCAATATTTCTTTATATTTGATAGGACAGAGAAAATTGATTTGGGCGAGGAAGTAGATAGAGAGAGAGAGAAAGGCACCTGAAGCATTGTTGCAGCGCTACTTCTCCTCTCATGAAGTTTCCCATTCTGCAGGTGATCACACATTTACTCAACCAGATGTGCCATTGCTCAGCTTCACCACAGCTTTTATTTCAGGGCTTTTGTCAGTTACTTGTTGGTATGCTTCTAAGACCCCTTCTGTTTCATTGGTTTAATCCCCCCCTGCTTAACACTGTTTTCTATTTACATAACCACTGTTAACCTGCAGGGCATTGGTTTAATCTCCACTGGTTCATGATGTCTTTTTGCTCAACCCCCTCTCCTAGTACACCCTGATTTCTACCAGTCTTTTTTCACTCCACCCTCACCAGGGCCCTGGAGAGGTGGGATTCCAGGGTGCATTTGTGAGTTCATCTACCCGGAAAAGTCAGATTGACTCAGAGTACATTCTAGGTCACAGTGCTGAAGAAAAAAAGAGAACAAACAATCTAATAATAGTGTTAAAACAACCCAGAAGACACCATGCAATGGGGCAAGATCTTGGATGAAAGAGTTGGATATACATGAAGAAACATAGTGTTAAAAGAAAGTCAGCTACTCAAAACTGAAAACCCTTAACCGGTGACTGGAGATTCCAGAAGCCTCCCAATGCTATAGAAACAAGACACAATTTTAGGTTTAATTAAGAATGATTCTGGTAAGTACCTCTGGAATTTGAGTGGAATGTCTAATGATTTATGAAAACTTAAGTAAGGAATAACCAGACATATGTCAGCCTTTAGAATGCCTTAAACACAGCCTCAACTAGGTCTAAGTGATGTGCCTATATTCTCTCTGTCAGCTAGAAGGAACTCAATTCCTCTCTAGAGCTCTATAATGTGTGCTTGAGTGTCAATGCTTCTTTCATAACAAATGACTGATATTCAGTAGCAAAAACTACCAGAAATTCAAAAAATTCCAAGAAGATAGTCAAACGTTTAGGAAAAAAATAGATAACAAGAAATTTATGTATTAGAGTTATAAGTACTTCAAAATAACTAATTAATTTGTGAATGGAATTGTGCAGGCATTGAGGACAAGTAATAACTCAGTCAAATAATTCATTTTAACAATATTTAGAAATAAATATGGGATACCATGGGAGGCTGGTTAGGTAGGTCACCTGGTAGGACTTGGGCCTTGCATCAATGTAGATTCAGTTTCAATCACATGGAAATAATAGGGCATTATCACTGGGGTCTGGTGCCTGCTCTGCGAATCCACTGCTCCCTCCTGTAGGCCATTTTTCCTTTTTTTTTTTTTTTTTAGTGGATAGACGCTAGAAGAAGAAGTGGATAGAGCAGAGAGAAATTGAGAGGGGGAGGGAAGATATAGAGGGATAGATAAAGACACCTGCAGACTTCCTTCACCAGATGGATTGGAAGAGAGAAAGACCCCTGCAGACCTGCTTCACCCCCAGTGAAGCCACCCCCCACCCCCAAAGATGAGTAGCTTAGGGGCTCAAAGGAGGTAGAAAACTTGATAAGTCTTTTCATTTCCTACTATGTGTGCTTAACTCGGTGAGCTACTGCCCAGCCCTCTTTCCTTTCTATTTTTATTTGAAAGGACAGAGAGAAATTGAGAGGAGGAGGAAAGATACAGAAGGACAGAGAAAGACATCTGCAGGCTTCCTTCACCACTCATGAAGAGTACTCCCTGTAGATGGGGAGTGGGGGCTTGAACCCGGGCCATTACACTTGGTAATATATACATTGAACTCGATGTGCTACCTTCCTGCCCCCTTGGGTATTGTTTATGTCTGTGTTTGCCTTGTCTATTTTTAGGAAATATGATTATTATAAGTAAGCTCACACATGTGCAAGACCTCTGGAAAGATAAGACTAAAAGAAGTAATACTATTGAATGAAGGCAACTTAAAATCATAGATAGGATCCTGAGGATAGAGAAAATATGTTGGATGAAAAGAAAAAATAAAAGCTGATAGTTGAACACACTTTATAGTTTAATTCACACTGTGTACAACAATGTTCATTTCCTGTTTAAAATGTATTAACTTTTCAGTGAATTGGATAAAAGATAACTGGGAACTCTACTATTTTTGTAGATTTTCTTTAAAATGATTTCAGAAGAAAGAATTTTTAAAATATGTTAAATATATATGGTCAAGGGCTACACTTGACTCATTAAATATCACAAAATCTTCCCTTCTGTTCTTATTTTTCAATTTCTGTCTGTGAGTGAGATCATTCCACATTCTTCTCTTTCTGGCTAATCTGACATAACATGATTTGCTCAAGCTCCATCCAAGTTGAGGTGAAAAATGTGAATTCATGATTTTTAATAGCTGAGTAGTATTCCATTGTGTATCTATACCACTACTTACATAGCCACTCATTTGTTGTTGGGCACCTGGGTTGTTTTGAGGTTATGGCTATTACAAATTTTACTGCTTTGAACATAGGTATACACAAACCTTTCTGGATAGTTGTGTTTGGTTCTTTGGGATATATCCCCAGGAGAGGAATTCCAGGGTCATAGGCTAGGTCCATATCTAGCCTTATAATTCTCCAATCTGTTCTTCACAGAGTTTGGACTAAATTACATTCACACCAGCAGTACAGGAGGGTTTCTTTGTCCCTACAACTGTCAGGCTGCGTTGAGGTGGGGAGAGAAGAAACCGGAGTGGAGAAGGAACACAAGTCTTTATTTGTGCGGACTCCTCAGAGAGAGAGAGCACAGTGGTTCAGGCTAAGTGGAGCTAGCAAAATGGCAGCCTCCTGCTGTGTGCAACAACCCTTCCCTGCATCAAGTCACCAAGGTGAAAAGTGGGCAAGAGAGAGGTGGAAGCAGGAGGGCTTTATAGGGCAAAAACTGGAAGTGCAGAGTAGGGACGGGATTGGTCAGGGAAAGGGAGTGGAGAGGCAAAAGGCAAGATAGGAAGAGAGTCACTAGGAAACTTCCACCTTCCCAGCATCCTAGTAACTGTTGCAATGGTTTTAACTAAGCTAGCAATACCCTGAGGGGACAATGTGGTGGATATCTGTAAACAAAATGGTTTGTGGGTCCTGCTAATGTTCAACCACATCTGCACAATTTCCCAACACACAACCTTTCCAGAATTTGGTGTTGCTTCCTTTTCTGATGTACAAAATTCTCACAGGAGTGAAGTGGAATCTCATTTTTCTCTTTATCTGCCGTTCTCTGACAATCAATGACATGGTGTACTTTTTCATGTGTTTCTTGGCCTTTTGGATCTCTTCTGTGGTGAATATTCTGTCCATGTCCTCTCCTCATTTTTAAATGGGGTCATTTGTTTTCTTGTTGTTGAGTTTGGCAAGCTCTTTATGTATTTTGGTTATTAGCCTCTTGTCAGGCATATGACATGTAAAGATCATCTTCCATTCTGTAATAGGTTTCTCTGTTTGGGTGGTGGTTTCATCTATTGTGCAGAAGCTTTTTAATTTGATGTAGTGTTGGATAGTATGCCAGCTCCCCCTGGCTTCTGCTTAACCATATGCCTATATAGGGATAGATTTAATCCCATTCAAAGCTTTGGTCTATTTACATAAATCACTTTTACATTTACATAAAGCACTCCAGGGCATTGGTGGTTCAGTGATAGGATTCTCGCCTGCTCTGCCCCCTCCTTGTCACACTCTGATTTTCACCAGTCACTTTTCTCTCCACCCTCTCTATGTCACATCCTGTTTCCACCCTACTTGGGAAGTATATATAAAGACAGCATTGTGAGTTTTACAGTACTTGAGTCTAGCTTAGGTCGTCTTAGATTGTGCTGCGTCCTGCATGAATAAAGAGATATGCCTACAGCTCAACCATGAGTCCCTGGTCGTCTGTTACCCTCCCGTGAAGCCAACCCGGAGAAAACAACCTAGCCCGGCGAAAACAACAATGTAGTACCATATATATATTTTTGTTTGTTTGTTTGTTTGTTTTGTTTTAGTCTTCTTTGTAATTGGATTTGTATCATTGAAGATGTCTTTAAAATTTAGACAGAAAAGAGTTCTTCTAATATTTTCCTCTAAGTATTTGATAGTTTCTGGTCTAACATCCAAATCATTGATCCACTTGGAATTTACTTTTGTGTTTGGCAAAATATAGTGGTTCAGTTTCATTCTTCTGCATATTTCAACCGATTTTTTTTTCCAACACCATTTGTTGAAGAGACTCTGCTTTCCCCATTTAGTAGTCTGGGCACCTTTGTCAAAGATTAGATATACATAGGTGTGGGGGCTTACTTCTGGGCTCTCAGTTCTATTGCACTGGTCATTGTGTCTGTTTATGTTCAATTTTGATGACAGTAGCCCTATAATACAATTTGAGATCTGGGAGTGTTATACTTCCAGTTCTGTATTTCTACTCAAGATAGTTTTTGCAATACTAGGTCTTTTCTGCTTCCAGATAAACATCTGTAGCTTTTGTTCTGTTCTCTAAAACAAGGAAGAGACCTTGATGAGGAATGCATTAACTTTGTATATAGCTCTGGATAGTATGTTCCTTTTAATGATTTTAATTCTTCTAACCCATGAACATGGAATATCTTTTCACTTTTTTATATTTTCTTGGATAATAACTCATAATTTTCAGTATATAAATCTTTCACTTCCTTTGTTAGGTTTATTCCTAGATATTTTACTGTTTTGTTGCTATCATAAAAGGGATTTGTTTCTGAATTTCTTCTTCGAAGTTAGTGTTTATGTAGAGGAATGACACTGACTTTTGTATGTTAATTTCATAGACAGACACCTTACTGTGTTGTCTGATAATTTCAAAGAGCTTCCTGCTGGATTCTTTAGATTTTTGTATGTATGCTATCATGTCATCTGCAAATAGCAGGAGTTTAACTTCTTCCCTTCCAATCTGTATTTCTTGCTCTTGCCTGATTGCTATGAAGCTGATGCATTACACCAAAGTAAAAGACTCTAGGGTCAGGTAGGGTTTAGGTCATGGAACATGATGGCAGAGGAAGACCTAATGGAGGTTGAATAGAAAAGTTGAAAACTGAGAACTACTACACATGTACAAACTATTGTATTTTACTGTTATCTATAAGCCATTTATACACCAATAAGAAAAAGTGAAAAATAAGGAAATAAATAACATACACACATACCCCCCAAAACTTAGGGCACTAACCAGATTAATTTGTTTTGTGCATATGTTTAAATAAGTTGTCCTCCTGCTTCTGTTTATGTGAAGAATATTGTCAAAAACTCTGGGGAAATAGTTTCTACCTTTTGCAAATAGTGGCTCATTTCTGATACTATGTAACACAATGCTTGACATAAATACTGTCACAAGGAGCTGAAACTGGTCTTCATCTCTCTCCTCTTGTATAAAAAATAAATGAATTAAATAATTTTTTTAGGGGTTGGCTATAACTCATCTTGTTAAAGAACCAGCTTGCATGCCTGAGACTCTATAAACCAGAGTTGCTTATTCTTTTTTTTTTTTTTTTTAACTTTCTTCTGTTTTGTCTGTGTGGGGTTCCATGCCTGCACTATGAATCCACTACTTCTGGCAGCCATTTTTTTTTCCTTTTTATTTTCTTATTTTATTTGATAGGACAGAAAGAAATAGAGAAGACATCATATATATATATATATATATATATATATATATATGGAGAGAGAGAGAGAGACCGACCTACACACCTGCTACACAGCTATAAAGCATACCATCTGCAAGTTTAGAGTGGGGGCTCAAACCCTGGTCCTTGTACATGGTAATGTAGTATGACCAACCAGGTGATCCTGACACCACAGTTTTTATCCTCAGCATTTTTTTTTTAATAGAACTGAGCAGTTCTCTGGTATCACTCTTTTTTCTTTTTCTCTTTCAGAATAAACAAACAATTCCTTTAAAAAAAATGACTGGGTTATTATGGTAGCTATAATGCCACATTAAAAATGTCTTTGTTCTTATTAAGTTAAAATAAGTTTAAACTAATCAAATTGCCATTATATTACTTTTATCTGTACCAGGATTTAATGTGTCATTTTATTATTTGTAATTTAAGAAGCTATTGAATTACTACACATAACTACGAGCCCTTTTATGGCAGGGATTATATATTGGCAGTGCCTGAGAGACTTTAATAATGTTCACTTGGTCATTAAATGACAAGACAAAATTCCGTAGCTAACAGTCACAGATAAAACTGATTTGATCCTCTTAACTTTCTTGAGGAGTATTAAATAGTTAACTTTTAAAAATGCTATAAAATGGCTGAGCTATAAGACCAGCAGACCTACATAGAGTTGTGTAAAATGATCTCTATACATTCTGGCACACAAGCAAGTCTCATATCTGTTTCAAATAAGGATGATCTTATTAAGGGTTGAATTTGAATGTTTCTAACCTTCATTACATGCCACTTAAAAATATGGAGCCTATCCGAAACTACTACAAAGACTGAATCTATGTAGTTCTCAAAGTTGAGAGAACTACATCCTGGAATGAAAAAATTACAGATTTCAGAATGTTACTGGGAAAAGAAACTTGACTATTTGAAGCATGCACTTTGCTGACCACTTATACCAACAATGGGAAAATGAGTCAGATACAGAGGAACTTTTATTTTCTGTGATCTACATCTGAGATGTGATATGTTTAAAATATGTCTTATATGCTTCAGTCATGCAAAAATATAAAAGGTCCTTTTCCCCCAGCATGCTCACAGTCTGTAGAGTATTCCACAAGTGCATTGATGACTGCCTGGCAAAGCAGAGAATGAAAAAAAAAAGTTTCAGGGTTCAATCTTTGTAAAAAAAAAAAAACTTGCAAAGCAAACAATTCAATATTTAACCAATTATTTCAATACTTAGGTACTATTTTTTGGGGGGTTGGGGAATATAACTTTTCAGGATGAACAAGGGAACTGAACACCTGTCAGCATTATTGTAGTGAATTTGTAGAATGTATTTTATCTTTGCTACAGAGCTTCATAAAGAACTCCGGTGCTGGGGTGCTGGGTAGAATGAACACATTATAATGCACAAAGACTAGAGTTCAAGTCCCCAGTCTCCACGAGCAAGGAGAAAATTCATAAAGGCTACAGGTATCCTTCCTTTCTTCATTTTTTTTTCTTTCTCAGTAAAAAAGAAAGAAAGAGAAAAAGAGAGAGGGAGGGAGGGAGGGAGGGAGGAAAAAAGGAAAAAAGGAAAGAAGAAAGAAGGAAGGAAAGAAAAAGGAAGGAAGGAAGGAAGGAAGGAAGGAAGGAAGGAAGGGAGAAAGAAGGGAAAAATGGTTACATGGAATAACTGAGTCATCTTATAGGCACTGAGCCACAACACTAAGCCTGGTGACAGAACAAATTATATGCCTGTTATCTTATAGTTTTGTATATCACTATTAAATCATAGGTAAATAAGATTAAAATAGATCTTCCTGCTTAATCCATAACCATACATTTTTCTCCTCCTTCTTCTTCCCACCCCACTTTTTTGTTGTAAACTCAGACTTTTGGCTTGCTACACACACCACACCAGGTTGCCTTTTCATTCAGAGAGGGAGAGGGGGAGGGGGAGAGGGAGAGGGAGAGGGGAGAGGGAGAGGGAGAGGGAGAGGGGAGAGGGAGGGGGAGAGGGGAGAGGAAGGGGGAGGGGGAGGGGAGAGGAAGGGGGAGGGGAGGGGAGAGGAAGGGGGGAGAGGGGGAAGGGGAGGGAGAGGGAGAGGGAGAGAGGGAGGGGGAGGGGAAAGGGGGAAGGGGGAAGGGGAGGGAGAGGGAGAGGGAGAGAGGGAGAAAGAGAGAGAACACCTGAGCTTTCCCCTGTTCAGTAGTATCTCCATGTGGTGTTAGGGTTTAAGCTGGATGCCCTACTCTGTGAACTCTCTCCAGCCACCATATTTTGTTTTTCTTAAAGAAATACACTGAGAAACAAGAAATATGAAT